>NW_028317809.1:11820000-12055000 GCF_062004578.1 Staurois parvus
AGCATCACATGCTTGTAACATTCTTATTTATCCGCAGTTGTGAAAGGGTGCCAATACTTTTGTCCAGCCCATTTTTGGAGGTTTGTGTGACATTATGTCGAATTTGCTTTCTTTCCTCCCTTTTTTTGTTTTGTCCCAATACACACAAAGGGAATAAACATGTGTATAGCAAAACATGTGTTAATGCAATACGTTTCGTGAGAAATACATGATTTCCTGGAGAAATATCAAGGGTGCCAACAATTTTGGCCATGACTGTATCTGTGCCACCTCATTAGTGCTGCCTATCAGTGCTGCCTATCAGTGCTGCCTATCATTGCTGCCTATCAGTGCCCATCAGTGCAGCCTATTAGTGCCCATCAGTGCTGCCTCATCAACACACATCACTGAAAGAGAAAAATTACCTGTTTGAAAAATTTTATAATAGAAACAAAGAAACTTTTTTTTTGCAATTTTTTTGTTTATAGCGCAAAAAGTAAAGTGCCCAGCGGCGAATATATACCACCAAAAGAAAGCTCTATTTGTGAGAAAAAAATTATAAAATGTCATATGGGTACAATCTTGCATGACCGCGCAATAGTCAATCAAAGTGCGACTGTGCAAAAAGCTGAAAATTGACCTGGTAAAGAAGGGGGTATAAGTGCCCAGTAGGCAAGTGGTTAATTTTGTATGGTTCAAATCGCAACGCACCCGCAAGAAAGGTTTGTGCACCTTTTTTTTCGCACTGCAATCAGATTGCATGGGTTTTCACACCCATACAATCCAATTCATCCAAGGGCACTGTGTTCTGTGAACCTTTTTTAGGGTATCGTTAACATAACATCTGACAGCCGTAGCAGTTCTCATGAAAAGAGTGCGATTCTGATGCGGTGTGGGAAACACACGGAATTTGCTGTGAATCCCGCACCGCACCACACCAGTGTGAATCGGCACTAAAATGAATGAACATTTTACAAAGCTACAGCCTAATACTTTATTGGCGCCCTTTGACTGCACAGGCTATTTTCTAGAAAAGGAGAACTTAGTCTTTACCCTGGGAACTGAATTCAATAGAAACTACCTGTTGAAACGTTGGACTATGGGAATCATGTTTAATATATCATTTTTAAATCCCTTGCATTATAAAATGGATATTCTTGGATATAATTAAATTCTTACATGTCTTTCAGCTCCAGTTTGTGAAGTTCTATTGAATGTGGCTGACGTTGTTTATGGCATATGATGATTTTTTTCTTAACTCCTATTTTTTTCTTTTTAATGTTAAGATTGTGGTTCACGTCCTGCAATCCAGAAATCAAACAGAATAGTAGGAGGGTCAGATGCTGCAAAGGGAGAATTCCCATGGCAGGTCAGTTTAAGGGAGAACAACGAACACTTCTGTGGAGCAACCATTATAAGTGGCAAGTGGCTGGTATCTGCTGCTCACTGCTTCAATGAGTAAGTACAGCTCAGTTTCCAAATCTTGCATAATGGAAAGGGTCTCTTTAAGGCTGCTAAATAATAAAATTTGATATTGGATTGCTCGCTTAATAAAAACTGAAAAGGTGTTTGTATTGCTGAAGAATCATATATCATGGCCCAAATAGCCCAATTAGTATTTTTTTTTCATCTGTGCTCTCTGAAGTTGTATGGGGGATAGTTTTATAGCTTTATCCAAACTGTATGACAATGTTTTGTATTTTATTAAAACTAGAATTAAAGTGGAGATAAAAACAAAGAAACCAAAAACTGCTTTTAGTTCAGTTACTGTATGTATTTATAAAAAAAAATCACTACATCTATTGTTAAGTTGCATATATTATTTTTGAAAATGATATTATCTTTCCACAAACCTACAGTGATATCACTCATCACTTGAAAATGCATGTCATTTTTAGCATACATACTTTTGTGCAAGTTGTTTTCATTTTTTTTTTTTAAAGCCCAAGTTCAGCACAAACATTTACATTCAATTTTGTATGCTGGTTAAGAGGGGGTTTGATCATGAGTTTAACCACTTAGCTTTTCCTGTAGACTCCTTATGGATCACAGCAAATTTTACATTGCTGCTTTGGGCCGATTGATTTGACGACTACTTTGTTATCTTAAGTCAGTGGTTCTCAACCTTCCTAATGTCGCGACCCTTTTATACAGTTCCCCCCAACCATAAAATTATTTACCCAGTAATTATAATTCATGAAGTGTCGTTTTACCTCCAATACTGCTGCTTTCAACACAGTAGCTGCTTTCTACACAGTGGCTGCTTTCTACACAGCAGCTGCTCTTTACACATCGGAAATATGTGTTTTCCGATGGTCTTAGGCGACCCCAGTGAAAGGGTCGTTCGACCCCCAAAGGGGTCACGACCCACAGGTTGAGAACCACTGTCTTAAGTAATGACAAAATCATTGCTTTTTTGGGGACAAACAAGTCTTTCTTTTGTAAATATTGTTGTATCAAACTTATTTGTTTTCTGTGCAACCTATAGACAAAAATGAGTTTTTATAGTGTTGACATTAACCACTTGCCTACCGGGCACTTTTACCCCCTTCCTGCCCAGGCCAAGTTTCAGCTTGCAGTACTTTCGCAGTTTGAATGACAATTGCGTGGTCATGCAACACTGTACCTAAATGACATTTTTATAATTTTTTTTTCCACACAAATAAAGCTTTCTTTTGGTGGTATTTAATCACCACTGGGTTTTATTATTTTTTTTGCTAAACAAGTGACAAAATACCAAACATTTTGGAAAAAAATGTTTTCTTAGTTTCTATTATAAATTTTTGCAAAAAGGTACATTTTCACTGATGTGCGTTGATGAGGCTGCACTGATAGGCAGCACTGACGGGCACTGATGGGGCAGCACTGATAGGCTGCACTGATGGGGCAGCACTGATATGCTGCACTGATGGGGCAGCACTGGTGGGCATTGATGAGGGGGCACTAATGAGGCTGCACTGATATGAGGCACTGATGGGCACTGATAGGGGGCAATGATGGGCGGCACTGATGGGCGCTAATAGGCAGCACTGAAGGGCACTGGATGGCGGCACTGACTGGCAGCACTGACGGGCACAGATTGGCAGCACTGACAGGCAAAGATTGGCAGCAATGATGGGCACAGATTGGCAGCACTGTTGGGCACTGATGGGCACTTTTAGGGCTGCACTGATAATCAGGGCACAATCAGTGGTTAAAACAACTAGTGTTGCTATACATTAAGGTAGGCCATTGACGGAGTGAATTTCTTTCCTGGAATCATGGATTTCCCCATCAACACAGTCAGTGTTGACAGGACAATCCCTCCCGCTGAGCCATTGTGTTCTCCTGGCAGGGGGGCGGGGAACAGCCACTAGCAATAATCACATGTATAATCTGGCAGACTGTTTTTACCAAAGTTGATCTAGTCGATCTATAACCTGGGTACATTCAGCCTGCCTATACATGGTTCGAATCTCGGCTGGTTCCTCCTGACCCGGACGAGATTCAAACCATCTATGGCTGGCTTAAAGGCCTATTCACACCATTGTAATGTGTTAGCAGATGTCAATTAACATTTGTTGCATTAAGGCAGCCAATTCATTTAAATTGGCTGCCTAACACCCCCAAAAAATGTACAATTTCTGCAAGCTCTTCACATTACCTTTCCATCCATTCCACTGCACCATTCATCCACAGGGTGTGTTGGAGTGCCATTCAGAATAAATAGCACTGAATCATACCAAGGTGTGTCTACTGCAATTGTGTGATTGCACCCTATACACTTTGTTCTTTCTTTTGTCCTATTTGTGACGCTATTATGCTTTTGGTATACTGTAAAGTATAGCAAGGTATTTAGAAACGAAATAAAGATTTTTTTCAGCACAATTTTTAATGCCACACAAAAAAAATAAAATGAATTTAAAAAATGACATATTTATGGTTAAAAAAATAAAAATAAACAAGCCTGCAGAATAATAATAGCTAAAAGAAAAAGGTCATAACTAGAGTCAACTCAGGTTTAAAAAGATTTAAAAAGGAACATATTGTATTTTTTTTTGTACTTGTATGGTTGATTTAATTAAAGTGATATTGAAGTTTTTTCTTTGTCTAAAATAAAAAGATGTCTTACTTAAAGCGGTAGTAAACCGCGTTCATTAAAAAAAATAAAAATCCCCTGCAAGGTAAAGACATAATGTGCTAGTATGCATCACATACTAGCATATTATGTAAAACTTACTTTAAAATGAAGCCCTCCAGCGGTGCGCCGCCACCCTGTCTGTCCCGCCGATCATCGCCGCGGATGTCAGTCGCCGGGTCACAGCCGGTCCTTACCGTCTGTTTCCCGGCGATCGGCGGCAAACAGTGACAGAGAGCACAGCTGCAGTAGCTGTGCTGTCTGTCACTTTCCTGACAGCTCGAGAACGAGCTGATTGAGAAAGAAGAGTTTCTCTCTCTTGATCAGTGGTGTCCCGTGCAGTACACACCCCCGCCCACTAGTAAAACACTCCCCCTCACACAGATAACCCTTCACTGCAAAATAAAGTTAACCCCTTCCTCCCCAGTGCCATTAGTACAGTGTCAGTGCTTTTTTTTTTTCACTGATCACTGCATTAGTGTTTTTGGGGATGTCAGTGACCCCAAGTCAGTACCCCTCAATGTCAGAATGTCCGCCACAGTCCCGCAGTCCCTCCATAAGTCGCTGATCGCTGCCATAAGTCACTGATCGCCGCCATAATTCGCTGATCGCCGCCATTATTAGTATAAAAAAAACTAAAAATCCCAGTATCTTTCCCGCCATTTGTAAACGCTATAACTTTCACGTAAACCAATTAATTTACACGTATTGTTTTTTTTTTTTAGCAAAGACATGTCGCAGAATGCATTTTGATAGAAATTTATGACTAAATTTGATTTTTGCATTTTTTTTTACTGGACATGTTTTATAGCAAAAAGTCCAAAATATTGTTTTTTCCTCAAAATTGTCAGCCTTTTTTTTTATAGCGCAAAAAAATAAAAACCGCACAGGCAATCAAATACCACCAAAAGAAAGCTCAATTTGTGGGGAAAAAAAATATGTAAATTTCATTTATGTACCGTATTGCATGACCGCGCAATTGTCCGTTAAACTAGCGCAGCGCTGTATAGCAGAAAAATGGCGTAAATTGCAGTATCTATACCATAGTTTGTAGACGCTATAACTTTCACACAAAGCAATCAATATACACTTATTGGGATTTTTTTACCAAAAACATGTAGCAGAATACATTTTGGCCTAAATTTATAACCAACTTTGAGTTTACTATATATTTTTTATAGCTGAAAGTAAAAAATATTGTTTTTCTTCAAAATGTTTGGCCTTTTTTTGTTTATAGCGTGAAAAATAAAAAGCGCACAGATGATCAAATACCACCGAAAGAAAGCTCTATTTGTGTGAAAAAAGGACGTAAATTTCGTTTAGGTGCAGCATTGCATGACCGTGCAAATATCAGTTGAATTAGTGCAGCGCCGAGTAGCAAAAAGAGGCCTGGTCATTAGGGGGGTAAATCCTCAGGAGGGCAAGTGGTTAAAGTGGTCCTAAGGCTAGATTTATACTTCTGGTGGCTCTTGCTGCGTGTCTGCACCTGTTCTCACCACCCGCATCCTAATGGCACCCGTATGCGCTGGAAATGCAGAAGCTGGAATAGTGTGAACCAGGCCTATAGGCTGTTTTTTACCTTAATGCATTCCCTGCATAAAGGTAAAAAACAAACCAATAAGTGTTCCCCCCACCCCTTAAAGAATATGTAAACACAACATTTAATATTCCTGATATGTGCCTGCTGTATCATGTATTGTTTGAAAAAGTATCCTGTTCTCTTTGTATTGCTTCCTTTGTGTGAAATTCCTGGTGTTCCTGCCAGTCCTCCTGCTTTCCTAATAGCAAGTGTCCACTAAACACTGACACGCCTCCCCACCCCCCTCTCAGATTTTAATTGGGAAGATCAGTGTTCTACTGTTTCTCCTTCCCTACCTATGCAGCTGAGAACAGAGGGTATGTGATTACTCATAAAAAAGGAGGAAAAGGGTATTTATAATGTTTTTTATTTCTATATATACATATTTTGCCTTTCATATCTATTTTAAATTGAATGGGTTGTTTTACAAGGTGAGGGTTTGCATATACTTTAAACACTTCGACAACAGAGTTCTCTCTACTACCGCACTACTGCAGCCAACTCCTGTAAGAAAGGGGTGTAGGGCATGGCTGACCCATTTTGTGTGTGTCTATTGACTCACAAAAGCCCGGTATGGGAGCATGCCCGCACAGGTGCCCCCTCAGCATACAGCTTCAAGGGGGGGCACCTGCAGGAAGGAGGAGCAGAGAGCAGTAGCAGGGGACTGAAAATAATAGGTAAGCCACCGCAGTTAAAGTGGTAGTAAAGTCACTTTATATATTTATACCTACAGGTAAGCTTATAATAAAACTTACCTGTAGGTAAAATGACTATCTCCTAAACGTGAACTGTTACTAGGAGATATTCTCTGTCTTTTAAAGCCGGCACATGCACTCTGAAGGAACGTCATACCCGTGCTGTTCCTTCAGAGCACTGTGCCATGTCCCGAGACTCCCAAGCACAAGCACAGGAGTGACATTACTCTAGTTGCTAACATGTCTGCTGGAGCCCCCCACCCACCCCTTACCTGTTGAACCCTGAGCAGATGCCTTTTATATTTGTACCTTTTTTATTTGATTGATGTTCATAGGCCATCTCCTCGGATATGAATGAATATGGAAGCTACAAACATTTTGTCGCTCCTGAGTTCATCCCCAGCTGCTGTGGCCAAGGAAGCAGCTAATCAAACAGCATCTGTGCTTGGTGAACTGCAGTGGAGTGACCCCTGATCTCTCCTTAAAAAGAGAAACTACCCATGCTATTATATAGAGGGCTTGTTGACCCCCTTTAATGTTAAAGTGGTTCTAGAGGCAGAAGGTTTTTTACCTTAATGCATTCCAGCCCCACCTTATGCTTACCTGAACCTCATCTCAATCCAGCAATGTGCATGAGAGTAGCAGCTCTCCCAGGTCTCTCTCCTCACTGGTTCACACAGCAGCCAGGAGCCATTGGCTGCTGTCATTCACAGACTGTAAGCCAATAAGGAGAGAGCGGGGGGGGTGGGGGCGAGGTGTGTGAATGAACAATGTCCATTCACAGAAACATGGCTCAGGAGCAAGCCTGCTCAAGTGCCCCCATGCTATTGGCACTCAGCAGGGGGAGGAGCCAGGACCATCATCAGGGGCCCAAAAAGAAGAGGATTGGGGCTGCTCTATGCAAAACACAGAGCAGGCAAGTATGACATGTTTGTTATTTTAAAAAAATAAAACACGAGCCTTTAGTAAATGAAAAAAAGTGTTAAAAATCAAACTATATGATGCAAGTATATGCCACATAAAAAAATTTCAGCTGCCAAAATTGTATTCTACCAGGCCTCTACTTTCAGAAGATCGTTTTGGGGGTTTTAAGTAATTTTCTTGTCAAAAAATGTAGACTATAACATGTATTTGAAAAAAAAAAATGGCCCTGGACTTCAAGCTCTAACAATGGGGGATACAATAAAAGATAAGAATTACGTATATTAAGTGAGCACATTCTGAGTTACCTTAAAACCATTTTGATGGATTTTACATTTTTATCTGCTTATTTTTGTTATTGTAATAAATGAAGAGATTTGCAGATTAGCTACTGCCCAACTACATAAAGCAGAACCAAAGCCTGTTTTAGCAAAATTGCTAGACGGTTGGTTTTATGGCAGAAGAGACTCATTGGGGTTGATTTACTAAAGGCAAATACTCTGCAAGTGCAGTTTCTCCAGAGCTTAGTAAATGAAGGGAAGCTTCCCTTTGCCAAGAATATCAAATCACATGCAAGGAAAATAAAAAAAACAGCATTTTTGCTTGCACATGATTGGATGATGGAAGTCAGCAGAGCTTCTACTCATTTACTAAGCTCTGGAGCAACTGAACTTGCAGAGTGCACAGTCTAATTGTCTTTAGCAAATCAACCCCATTATGTCTCATATGCCTTTAAATATTCCACCGTAACTATTAGTAATTATTCTTCTAACTGTACAATGATCCTCACATATGCAGCTCAGTGTGTATTCCTGGCATGCCTTAGGTGCCAGGATGAAGCAATTTCTATGTGCATCGCAGGGGCGGACTGACCATTTGGAAACTCGGGCACTGCCCGAGGGCCCGGGGTCAGTAGGGGGCCCCATGAGATGCCCCTGGTACCTTTTTCATAGGCTTTTTTGAGTTTGGGCAAGGACACAGGGGCCCCATGATCCCCTATTGCCCAGGGCCCCATGAGTTGTCAGTCCGCCCCTGTGTGCATGCATGGGATGTAAGCCATCCCTGGCTGGCTGATTCAGACTTCTGCGGACTCCAGACCAAGTAGAAATGTGGGAGAAAATATCAGCAGTGGCAACCGAGCAATGAGGGGAGTGCTGGTGTTGTATCTCTAGAGGAGAACCCCGTGTAAGGTAAGTGTACCATAATGTGCACATATGCCTTGCATACGTGCCCATTATCCACTTGCCCTCCTGAGGATTTACCCCTCTTCCTGACCAGGCCATTTTTTGAGTTACGGCGCTGTGTTAGTTTAACTGACAATCATGCAACGCTGCACCCAAATGAAATTTCCGTCCTTTTTTTTCCCCACAAATAGAGCTTTCTTTTGTGGTATTTGATCACCTCTGTGTTTTTAATTTTTTGTGCTATGAAAAAAAAAGACCGGCAATTTTGAGAAAAAAAAACTATATTTAGGACTTTTTGCTATTAAACATGTCAAGTAAAAAAAATGTAAAAAATCAAAGTTCATCACAAATTTAGGACAAAATGTATTCTGCTGCATGTCTTTGCTAAAAAAAAAAAATCCCAATACGTGTAAATTGATTGGTTTACGTGAAAGTTATAGCGTTTACAAATGGCGGTATATATACTGGGATTTTTCTATTTTTACTAGTAATGGCGGCAATCAGCAACTTATAGCGGGACTGCGGTGGGCATTCTGACACTGGGGGGAACTGACTTGGTGTCACTGACATCCCCAGTGACACCAATACAGTGATCAGTGCTAATAACAAGCATTGACACTGTACTAATGGCACTGGGCAGGAAGGAGTTAACAGGAGGGGCGATCAAAGGGTTAACTGTGTGCTGTTTTACTGTGTGCTATGTGTGTGCTTTCAACTGTCAGCACACTGCTTTACATGGCTCTGCTGTGCAGAGCCAAGCAAAGCAGCGTGCCGGAGCTGAAAGGGGAGAGAACTGTATTGTTTACATACAGTTCTCTCCCTCCATCGGTAATGCGCCTTGATCACCGGGTACCGGCGAGTAATCACCAGCCGGGACCTGGGGATTGACAGCCGAGGCTGCAAATAGGGAAGCAGGAACAAGCCCTGGGGGCCTAAAACATGTTAATTTCTGCTTTTACAACTGTTGAGAGCAGACCTATAGACATGCAGTACGATAAGGAGTGTGAAAGCAGAACTATGGTGTTGCACTGCGAAGCAGGAAGCAGATCTTGTTTATGTATTGAAGCAAAATGGCTGCCCCCACATACGATATAATTATAAACTATACATACAGGCAACATTTTTTTTTTACACAATGGGATAATCAACATCAAACGGATCTCTTATACATATACAGTCAGGTCCATAAATATTGGGATATCGACACAATTCTAACATTTTTGGCTCTATACACCACCACAATGGATTTGAAATGAAACGAACAAGCTGTGCTTTAACTGCAGACTGTCAGCTTTAATTTGAGGGTATTTACATTCAAATCAGGTGAACGGTGTAGGAATTATAACAGTTTGCATATGTGCCTCCCACTTGATAAGGGACCAAAAGTAATGGGACAATTGGCTTCTTAGCTGTTCCATGGCCAGGTGTGTGTTATTCCCTCATTATCCCAATTACAATGAGCAGATAAAAGGTCCAGAGTTCATTTCAAACTGTGCTATTTGCATTTGGAATCTGTTGCTGTCAACTCTCAAGATGAGATCCAAAGAGCTGTCACTATCAGTGAAGCAAGCCATCATTAGGCTGAAAAAACAAAACAAACCCATCAGAGAGATAGCAAAAACATAAGGCGTGGCCAAAACAACTGTTTGGAACATTCTTAAAAAGAAGGAACGCACCTGTGAGCTCAGCAACACCAAAAGACCCGGAAGACCACGGAAAACAACTGTGGTGGATGACCGAAGAATTCTTTCCCTGGTGAAGAAAACACCCTTCACAACAGTTGGCCAGATCAAGAACACTCTCCAGGAGGTAGGTGTATGTGTGTCAAAGTAAACAATCAAGAGAAGACTTCACCAGAGTGAATACAGAGGGTTCACCACAAGATGTAAACCATTGGTGAGCCTCAAAAATAGGAAGGCCAGATTAGAGTTTGCCAAACGACATCTAAAAAAGCCTTCACAGTTCTGGAACAACATCCTATGGACAGATGAGACTGAGATCAACTTGTACCAGAGTGATGGGAAGAGAAGAGTATGGAGAAGGAAAGGAACTGCTCATGATCCTAAGCATACCACCTCATCAGTGAAGCATGGTGGTGGTAGTGTCATGGCGTGGGCATGTATGGCTGCCAATGGAACTGGTTCTCTTGTATTTATTGATGATGTGATTGCTGACAAAAGCAGCAGGATGAATTCTGAAGTGTTTCGGGCAATATTATCTGCTCATATTCAGCCAAATGCTTCAGAACTCATTGGATGCCGCTTCACAGTGCAGATGGACAATGACCCAAAGCATACTGCAAAAGCAACCAAAGTTTTTTAAGGGAAAGAAGTGGAATGTTATGCAATGGCCAAGTCAATCACCTGACCTGAATCCGATTGAGCATGCATTTCACTTGCTGAAGACAAAACTGAAGGGAAAATACCCCAAGAACAAGCAGGGACTGAAGACAGTTGCAGTAGAGGCCTGGCAGAGCATCACCAGGGATGAAACCCAACGTCTGGTGATGTCTATGCATTCCAGACTTCAGGCTGTAATTGACTGCAAAGGATTTGCAACCAAGTATTAAAAAGTGAAAGTTTGATTTATGATTATTATTCTGTCCCATTACTTTTGGTTCCTTAACAAGTGGAAGGCACATATGCAAACTGTTGTAATTCCTACACCGTTCACCTGATTTGGATGTAAATCCCCTCAAATTAAAGCTGACAGTCTGCAGTTAGAGCACATCTTGTTCGTTTCATTTCAAATCCATTGTGGTGGTGCATAGAGCCAAAAATGTTAGAATTGTGTTGATGTCCCAATATTTATGGACCTGACTGTATAAACAATGAAAATACTACACAGTATAATACCTGTAAAGTGTGTTTAAATTGTGTTTTTATATAAGTTGCTATAGCACCACTGTCATGGTTATGACCTTCCTTCTCTTTTACATTTTGTCATATCCTCTATTTACAAGTACTTTGCAGTTTTCAGGATCCAGCTGTTTGGGTGGCTTACATAGGATCGACCTCTTTAAGTGGCTCGGATGGCAGCACAGTGAAGGCCTACATTAAAAACATTTTCAAGCACCCATCCTATGACCCAGATACAGCGGACTACGATGTGGCTGTTCTAGAACTGGATTCTGAACTACGATTCAACAAATACACCCAACCAATCTGTCTCCCCGCTGCCACTCATGTGTTCCCTATGGGCAAGAAGTGTGTCATCACTGGCTGGGGATACCTCAAGGAGGACAACTGTAAGATACGTTTTTAATTCATATTGGTACAGCTAGCCATACTTCTGATCAGTGTACTTCAGTTAAGATATTTCTAAGATCAAAAACCAGGTCATCATGTAGGAAAAAATATTAGAAGGCAAAAATGAAAGATTATATAATACGGGGATGGGATGTGGTTAGAGATCTCAAACTATATGCTATGAAGTCATTAAATATTCTATGGGGTTGATTTACTAAAACTGGAGTGTGCAAAATCTGGTGCAGCTCTGCATAGAAATTTTTTTGTCATAGCTTAAAGTGTTACTAAACCCAGGACCCTGCATTCACTATACCTGGTCTCCCACAGTACACAGAACATGGAAATGCAATTATTTTAGTAAATATAAACTGCTAAATACCTTTTCTCATCAGCAGTTAGAGCAGTCTTGTGACTTCTCTCAGTGTCCAGGCAAGCACTAGTTAAAGCTTGTAAGAGGAGTTTTCATTTTGCTCTAGGAGGCTGCAGAACCCCTGACCTCTGTCTGGACGGCACTGATTGGCCCTGTGCTGATCACATGCACTCTTCAAAAAAAAAAAACCAAACAACTTTAGCAATACACACCAAACTGAGCATGTGCAGAGTGACTCCACACCGATATGTCTTATCAGCAGATAAGAGGGGGACCCTGGAAGAAGGGGAGGATCAGAGAAGTCAGGATAAAACAGAGTTTTTACACAATGCAGATGATTAACCCCTTAGGTTCCACAGTGAGTATAACAAGCATGCTTTACTGCATATACAGACTGATTTTACTGTTGTGGGTTTAGTAACACTTTAATTGAACAAGCTGAAGTTGGAAGCTGATTGGTTGCCATGCACAGCCGTACCAGAGTTTACTCTCCAATTTTAGTAAATCAACCCCTATATATGATAATTTCTACTTTAAAGTGTAACTAACAGCAAACCTTTTTTAGTTTTGGATAGAGTGGAGAGAGATTAGAACACCTGTCAGTTTTTATTGCTTTCTATTTGTCCTGTTTACCGTTATCATTGAAAGTGAAAGTAAAAGAAAATCCCAAATTTTGAATTGTCCCCAGAAAAGTAATAGAGGGGAAATCTTTTAATGGAGACCTAGGGGTCCCCAAAAAATTCCCTTAATTTGCAGGGATTTCTTCCCACTTCCTGTTTGGCTATGGGGCAGGAAGTGAATGGAAATCTCTGCAATGGGACACAGATGGCAAAAAAATCCTCCCTTACACTATCCAAAATGAAAGAAAAAGTTTTGCCTATAGCTCTACTTTAGGGACCCATTAGGATGTATGCTAAGCAGCTTATGTTGCTTTTATATGATATAAATTAAGAAAAGTGTGACCATTCTGGAATAGGGAAGGTTTAGGATAATACAAATAATGTTGAAGAACTGGGGAAGAGGTCCAGAAAAGTCGTGCAGAGGGTATGGCGGCAGGCTGTACGTGCAGGACAGAAATGTGGAGGGTATGATGACAACCATTTTGTACAGGAAAGGAATGTGGGTACTATTACAGTAGGCAGTATGTACAGGAGAGGTGTGTGGTAGGTATGGCAGTAGGTAGAATGTGCAGGACAGTAGTGTAACGAGTATGAAATAAGGGCAATTTTTGTGAATGTTAAATCAGCAATTTTGCTGTAAAGTGCATTGCTGTGAATTTCAGTTTACTGAAATTTGAGGCTGATCCCTAAAGCCAGCCATAGATGATCCAGTTTTCTTTCCTGCAACCTTGGGTCAGTGTTGATAGGGGAATCCCTTCCGTAGGATCTATTGTGTTTTCCTGGCGGGGAGTTGCCAGGGAAGCCATCCCTGCCAGGAGAACACGGTGATTATTGCTAGCCGATAGCAATAATTGCATGAAGAATCCAACAGGTGGGTTGTACCCAAGTCATACAAAAATCAACTTAGATACACTCAGCCTGCCCATAGATGCTTTGAATCTTGGCCAGTCCCTGATGAACCAGCGGAGATTCAAACCATCTATGGCTGACTGGCTTAATGATAAAATGACGGACAGCAGGGACTTTGGAGAGGTGACACAGGGATAAGTTGGGTACTTATACAAGAAATATAGTGCAGGAAGGTTAGGTGGCAGGCAAGGCTGCGTCTCATGAAGTTTGTCTTTGCTAGCATTCTTTGTCCTTCCACTGATGTATCTGCAACTTCTGCGGATTCGGATGATGTGGCCAGGGGGATTGTGTGTCAGATATGTGTCTGCAGGCAATGGGTGTGTGAGGCAGCTGGAGGGGAGGCCTGTTAGCTGTTGTGCATAAGGTGGCTTTGGAGGGACAACTATCAGTGGGGAGCATGTGCTGGCTGGAGAGGGATATCTATTAGCTGGGTGCATGAGGTGGCTCGGGAGGGACAACTATCAGTGAGGAGTATGCGCTGGCTGGGGAGGGATATCTATTAGCAGGGTGCATAAGGTGGCTTTGGAGGGACAACTATCAGTGGGGAGCATGTGCTGGCTGGAGAGGGCTATCTATTAGCAGGGTGCATGAGGTGGCTCGGGAGGGACAACTATCAGTGGGGAGCATGCACTGACTGGGGAGGGATATCTATTATCAGGGTGTATGAGGTGGCTCGGGAGGGACAACTATCATTAGGGAGCATGCGCTGGCTGGGGAGGGATATCTATTATCAGGGTGCATGAGGTGGCTCTGGAGGGACATCTAGCAATGGAGAGCATGAGCTGACTGGGGAGGGATATCTATTATCAGGGTGCATGAGGTGGCTTGTGAGGGACATCTAGCAGTGGAGAGCATGAGCTGGCTGGGGAGAGATATCTATTAGCAGGGTGCATGAGGTGGCTTGAGAGCAGGGGCGGACTGACAACTCATGGGGCCCCCGAGTAATAGGGGATCATGGGGCCCCTGTGTCCTTCCCCAAACTCAAAAAAGCCTATGAAAAAGGTACCAGGGACATCTCATGGGGCTCCCTACTGACCCGGGCCCTCGGGCAGTGCCTGTGTTTCCAAATGGTCAGTCCGCCCCTGCTTGAGAGGGACATCTAGCAGTGGAGAGAATGAGCTGGCTGGGGAGGGATATCTGTTAGCAGGGTACATAAGGTGGCTTGAGGGGGACATCTAGCAGTGAAGAGAATGTGCTGGCTGGGGAGGGATATCTATTTTCAGGGTGCATAAGGTGGCTTGTGAGGGACATCTAGCAGTGGAGAGTATGAGCTGGCTGGGGAGAGATATCTATTAGCAGGGTGCATGAGGTGGCTTGAGAGGGACATCTAGCAGTGAAGAGAATGAGCTGGCTGGGGAGAGATATCTATCTATTAGCAGGGTGCATGAGGTGGCTTGTGAGGGACATCTAGCAGTGGAGAGAATGAGCTGGCTGGGGAGAGATATCTATTAGCAGGGTGCATGAGGTGGCTTGTGAGGGACATCTAGCAGTGGAGAGAATGAGCTGGCTGGGGAGGGATATCTGTTAGCAGGGTACATGAGGCAGATGGGGAAGGATGTAAGTCAGTGGTGTGTTTGAAGTAGCTGGGGAGGGATGTCTGTCAGTGGGGTGTGTGAGGTTGCTGAGAAGGAATGTCTGTTACTATGGTTTGTGAGGTGGCTTGTGAGGGATGTCTGGCAACGGGGGGTGCATGAGGCAGATAGGGATGGATGTCTATCAATGGGGAATGAGGAGGCCAGATATGAGTATCTGTCAATAGGGCATAGTGAGGTTGTAAGGGAGGGACGTGTGTGTGTGTAGGGGGGACAGGTATATGTGGAGTAGTTGAGGTCAAGTGAGTGGTGAGGTGGCCAGGGTGGCAGCTGAGAAGGGGTGTTTGTAATTGAGGAGGCATATGATGATGAAGCAGAGATGGGGAGGAGTGGAGTGTGAGGTGGCTGTGTACAAATTGCTGTGAGCAGGAATGTGAAGTTGGCCATACACTAGTAAATTTTTGTATGAACACTGGTATGAAACTTCTCATTCATACATTTGATGACTATCATTCCAAAGTACTTCAAAATTTCACTTGCACTTGCATATTTAATATTTGATTTAAGAATAAACATAATTGCCCCCCCCCCCAAAAAAAAAAAATTACATGTACTGTTAGAAAATCCATCCATGTCTCCATGGTTATTTTTTTTGCTGAGAACTCACATTAAAAACACACCCCCTAGTATTTTTGGCCGTAGCCATCTTGTGAAAGGGCAGAAGATTCATGTAGCATTTATTTCCTGTATCCATCTGCCCTTAACTCAGGCACGCATGCAGTAGGGTGTGCTTAGCTGAGAAAACCCTTCTCCCCTTCTGAAGACACCTGGGATGTATGACATAATTTGCCTAGGCATGGAAACCAGGAAGTAACTGAAGAAATGTAAAAAATGTTTAAAACAAGTAAATATGATATACTTTCTATTTATATACTAATTCTAGCAGCATATGGATTAAAAATAGCATTGATTGAGATAGTGAAAATCCGCTTTAAGGAGCTATATCACCAGCAGGGACTGAGGAAGGCACCGTAAGAGTATGAAGCTTGGAAATCATTGAGGATCTGGGGGGGTGACCTTACGGGTTCAGGGCAGGGGCGAACTGACCATTTGGAAACTCGGGCACTGCCCGAGGGCCCAGGGTCAGTAGGGGGCCCCATGAGATGCCCCTGCTACCTTTTTCATAGGCTTTTTTGAGTTTGGGCAAGGACACAGGGGCCCCATGATCCCCTATTGCCCGGGGGCCCCATGAGTTGTCAGTCCGCCCCTGGTTCAGGGTGCGGTGCTACTGACAGGTGAGCTTCTAGGATTGATGAGTAGCTGGCAAGGGAAGTATACGCAATTAGTAGCTCCAGCCATATTTCTCTACCAGATCGGAGGGAGGAATGGATCAGAGTCTGACATGTTGTGGTAGTCAGGGATGTGGGACAGTGGAGTGCGTGAGGCAACACAGCGGAGGTGGAAGGCAGTGTAAGTGCACCTGAGGCAGATTTCCCCCCCACTGGCAGAAGTGGGACTTTTTTTAGCATTACAGATTTAAAACATTTTTAGTTTAGCTATGAATATACCACAGTAGAAGATCAAGCTTTACGTTTTTATACAGCAAAATAGAACAATGTGAAGGGTAAACTGGAAGTGCAATTGGTCTATAGATCAAGGGTCTTAAAAACCTGGCTGTTCATGTCTAGGGGGACTGAGTACAGCAGGTTCACTTACCTGATCCTCCACTCCTGCAGACTCCTTGGCACTTCAAGACCGGTCCCTGCAACCTCTTCTCCTCTACTGGCAATCTAAGGTCCTCTAACATCATCAAGACCAATACAGGGCCAATGTGAGGGGGCTGAGGGACAGTCCACTGCTGGAGCATAGAGAAGTGCTGTCTGTGGGGGAAGCGGAGGATTGGATAAGTAGGAAATTAGGAAAGAGAAAGATTAGCACAGTAACGTGCCTGGAAACATCTATCTGTGTAATTTTAAAGGGAGCACGATAGGGTAGGTAATATTTCTATATACAGCGGGGAAAATAATTATTTGATCTCCTGCTGATATTGTAAGTTTTCCTGCTTACAAAGAAATTATGGGTTTATAATTTTTTCATCATAGGTGTATTTTAAATGATATGGACAGAATATCAACCAAAAAACCTGAAAAAACACATGATACAAATGCTATAAATTGAGTTGCAGATAAGTGAGTAAAATAAATATTTGATCCCCTATCAACCAACAATAATTTTGTGCTCATGTTATGGAGTGGCCTAGCCAGTCTCCAGACCTTAATCCTATAGAAAATTTATGGAGTGAAGCTGAAACTTCGAGTTGCCAAGCGACAGCCAAGAAAATTTAAAGATTTAGAGATCTGTAAAGAAAAGTGGACCAAAATCCCTCCTGAGATGTGTGCTAACCTGGTAACCAACTAAAAGAAACGTCTTACCTCTGTGTTTGCCAACAAGGGTTTCTCCACCAAGTACTAAGTCATGTTCTGCTTAGGGATCAAATACTTATTTTACTCACTGAACTACAACTCAATTTATAACATTTGAATCATGTGTTTTTTCTGGATTTTTGGTTGACATTCTGTCTTTATCATTTAAAATACACCTATGATAAAAACTTATAGACCCTTAATTTCTTTGTAAGTGGGCAAACGTACAAAATCTGCAGGGGATAAAATATTTTCCCCACTGTAATACACAGAATAATATAGTTATTACGTTTTAAAAGTTCATATTATAATTGAATATGTCACATATCCTTTAAATGGCTTATATGTCACATTAGGCAATGGAGTCATACTAACTTTTACTGTGAGCTAAGAACAATAAAGCCTAGTTGAACCTTCAATTTAATTTAACTAAATGAATTGTAGGTGGATCAAAACAAAAGGAGTTCATTGTATTACAGTCCATTTCCTTTCTAAAGCCACAGCCTCTTCCTGAGTATAAAGTCCTGTCCCCTGCTAGCTTACTACAGAGAAGGATCCTTGCATTCTGTGTGGAAGCAGTGATCTCTCTGTAGAAGTCTGACTCTCTCCCTGCTAAATCAGACCTGTAGCTCTGCAATCAGAAAAGTTCATAGTTCCTGCTTACTGGCCATATCTAGCTCTGACTCAGCAAGTGGGGGGTGCCAGACCTCTACAGAGAGACCACTGTTTCCAATACAGTAAGGGCCCTTCTCTGCAGCATGCCGGCGGTGATAAGCTTTTTCTTTCAGGCTGTGGCTAATTTCTACAGAAAATGAACTGTAACATTTTAAACACATTTTGTTTTGATGCACTTGGAATGCCCTTAGCTGATTTCAACTGAAAGTTCAATTGGGCTGCATCTTATTTTCTTTCAGTGGTAAAACCTGAAGTTCTACAGAAAGCTACGGTGGCCCTCATGGATCAAACTCTCTGCAACAGTTTATACAGCAATGTGGTAACAGACAGAATGGTATGTGCAGGTTACCTTGAAGGCAAGATCGATTCATGTCAGGTAAATTGAATGCATTATTTGGAATTTAAAGTTTATTTTGCTTATGTTCTGCCTTCCTTGATTCATCTGTTCCTCTTTATCAACATGTTAATGAATTTAAAAAAAGTTTTTTCCTTACGCACAGTATTAAGACTCAGTGATGTTGCCAATCATGGCTGAAGGGAGGGCCGCACATATTTAAAAAAAAAAAAAAAAAACAATTTCCCTATGTAATGCCCACATGTGATGGTGAGCACCCAGGATTGACAGAACTAAGATCCAAGGAATGAAAGGGATGGGCCAAGGACAATTCAGTTGGGGAGGAAAGGGCTAGTCAGTGTTAGACAACCTCCAGCCAGGAAATGAAACAGGCTCACCGTATACAGTAAAATCAACTAAATCTATTTCAGTATATTAGTGGAACCTACACAAATATGTATGGCTGAAATTAAAGTATTTATAAACCCACATTAATGCAGTAAATCATGCTTGTTATACTCACTGTGAAACCTAAGGGGTTAATTCTCCGCATTGTGTAAAAATGCTGTTTGATCCTGTCTTCTCTGATCCTCCCCTTCTTCCAGTGTCCCCCTCTTATCTCCTGATAAAACATCATGTGGAGTCACTCTGCACATGCTCAGTTTGGTGCAGGGGCGGACTGAAACTCGGGCACTGCCCGGGGTCAGTAGGGGGCCCCATGAGATGCCCCTGGTACCTTTTTCATAGGCTTTTTTGAGTTTGGGCAAGGACACAGGGGCCCCATGATCCCCTATTGCCCGGGGGCCCCATGAGTTGTCAGTCCACCCCTGGTTTGGCGTGTATTACTAAGCTTTTTTTTTCTTGGGAGAGTGCATGTGATTAGCATAAGGCCAATCAGCACTGTCCAGACAAAAGTTTAGGGGTCCTGCATTTTCCTAGAGCAGAATGAAAACTCCTACAAGCTTTAACATGTGCTCTTCTCGACACTGATAGAAGTCACAAGACTGCTATATACTGCTGATAATAAAAGGTATTTAGCAGTTTATATTTACTAAAATAATTGCATTTTCATGTTGTGTGTACTGTGGGAGACCAGATATAGTGAATGCAGGGCCCTGGGTTTAATAACACTTTAAGGATGGAGATCAGCTTTTATATTTTAAAATAAAAAACTAAAAACAGCAATATTTTTGACAGCTTTATGGGCATCTTTAAATTTAGAAATTACAATGTTACTGTTCCTTCGACTGTCCATGTGCAATTTTTCTACTGGTTCAGACAGGGAGGTTTGGATATTTTTGAGAAGTTACCTACAGGCATAACTTTGTTCGCTGATCTAACCATGATTTGCTGGATTGGGTGAATATTCTTCAATGTCTGTTATCACATTGACACCTTCACACAAGTGCTACAGGGTAACTGTGACCTGCAGGAGAGCAGTGAAGCTATTATATAGCCAATGCTTAGGAGAGGAAAGATCCAAGACACATGGACAGTGAATTAAACATTATTAAAGCCTAAAAAATCAACACAAGGGATATGACTTACTAATCATGCACTTGTGCTGCTAGGTCCTGGTTTCCTTGATACAGGATCCTGTAGAAAGTGACAAAGTTTGCAGCCAGCATATAGTGGCTTAAACTTCCCAGGACTCTGCAGGGAGGTAGGAATATGGCCCTAGCACCTAGGCTGAAGGGGTGGTGTGGCGATATTTCAGAAAGATATTTCAATATATGTGGCAAATGCAAACCTTATATGGCAATCCAGGCAGGAGTTTTGCACTCTATAGGTAGTGCACTCCGGAACCCTGCACTCTGTACATAGAATGCTCCAGAACACTGTACTCTGTACGTTATGCGCTTCTAAACTCTGCACTCTGTACATAGCGCACTCCTGAACCCTTCACAATGTACATAGCGTACTCCTGAAGCCTGCAATTTGTACGTCATTGACTCCTGAACTTTACACTCTGTACACAGTGTACTGCTGAACCCTCAGGTCTGTACGTAGCACACTCCTAAATTCTGCACTCTGTGCATAGTGCACTCCTGAACACTTCACAATGCCCATAGTGCACTCCTGAACCCTTAGTTCTGTACGTAGCACACTCCTGAATTCTGCACTCTGTAAGTAGTACATTCCTGAATTCTTCCCCTGTGAGTAATGCACTCCTGGTTTTTAACAACGCCCCTTTAAGAACCTCCCACTACTAATGCAGTTTGGTCACACCCGCCATTTGATGCAGCATGTTCTCCCTTGGCCAAGCATTGGGGGGGCGTGGTTGAGTTGCTGCACCTATTCTCTGAGAAAAAAAGCCCTGATGTTAGGTCTATTAGATAATATAGGTGCTAAAATATTACCTTTTTTTCAAAATCATACCCTCCACAATCCTATCCTGCACTCACCAAGTCTGGCCGCATGGTGCACTTAAAAAAATTACATCTTTTATAAAAAAGTGGTCTAGACAAATTATTATTTTAAATTTGCCATGTGGTTTTATTTGGGTCTTTTTGGATTAGTGTGTGCGATCAATGCAAAAGGTATGAGAATGATATGAGAGTGAAGACAAAGAGCTGGGGATATTTGAGAATCACAGTTGTGGTAGAAGTACAAAAAGCTGTTTGTATAGCCAGCCAGTGGCTCCAGGATTAGGTGTGAATGGAACTGTAAGACAAGCTGGGGCTGCTCTGGAGCGCTGATCCCTATGTGCAATGGGCCATGAACACTGGAAACAAAAAAACCAAACCTAAGACATGTCATCATATCCTTTCAGATAATTGGGAATGGAAAATGGCAATTTTGAACATAATACGTTCTTTGAATTGCAATAATGAACATACAAGTAAAGACTTGCACATTTATTTCTGAAAATGAGTCATGCTAATTTATTTAATTGAATATTTAAGAATAATTTATACTTTACTTCTTAAATATACAGTCATGGCCGAAATTGTTGGCACCCTTGATATTTTTCCTGAAAATCAAGTATTTCACACAAAAAAGGTATTGCATTAACACATGTTTTGCTATACACATGTTTATTCCCTTTGTATGTATTGGAACAAATATAAAACAGAGGCAGAAAAGCAAATATGACATAATGTCACACAAAACCCCAAAAATGGGCTGGACAAAAGTATTGGCACCCTTAACTTAATATTTGGTTGCACACCCTTTGGAAAACATAACTGAAATCAGTCGCTTCCTATAACCATCAATAAGCTTCTGACACCTCTCACCCGGAATTTTGGACCACTCTTCCTTTGCAAACAGCTCCAGGTCTCTCTTATTGGAAGGACACCTTTTCCCAACAGCAATTTTAAGATCTCTCCACAGGTGTTCAATGGGATTTAGATCTGGGCTCATTGCTGGCCACTTCAGAACTCTCCAGCGCTTCTTTGCCATCCATTTCTGAGTGCTTTTTGACGTATGTTTGGGGTCATTGTCCTGCTGGAAGACCCAGGATCTTGGACGCAAACCCAGCTTTCTGACACTGGGCCCTACAGTGCGACCCAAAATCCTTTGGTAATCCTCAGATTTCATGATGCCTTGCACACAGTCAAGGCACCCAGTGCCAGAGGCAGCAAAACAACCCCAAAACATCATTGAACCTCCACCATATTTTACCGTAGGTACTGTGTTTTGTTCTTTGTAGGCCTCATTCCGTTTTCGGTAAACAGTAGAATGATGTGCTTTACCGAAAAGCTCTATCTTGGTCTCATCTGTCCACAAGACGTTTTCCCAGAAGGCTTTTGGCTTACTCAAGTACATTTTGGCAAACTGTAGTCTTGCTTTTTTATGTCTCTGTGTCAGCAGTGGGGTCCTCCTGGGTCTCCTGCCATAGCGTTTCATTTCATTTAAATGTCGACGGATAGTTCGCGCTGACACTGATGCTCCCTGAGCCTGCAGGACAGCTTGAATGTCTTTGGAACATGTTTGGGGCTGCTTATCCACCATCCGGACTATTCTGCGTTGCAATCTTTCATCAATTTTCCTCATCCGTCCACGACCAGGGAGATTAGCTACAGTGCCATGGGTTGCAAACTTCTTGATAATGTTGCGCACTGTGGACAAAGGCAAATCTAGTTCTCTGGAGATGGACTTGTAACCTTGAGATTGTTGATATTTTGCCACAATTTTGGTTCTCAGGTCCTCAGACAGTTCTCGTCTCCTCTTTCTGTTGTCCATGCTTAGTGTGGCACAGACAGACACACAATGCAAAGGTTAAGTGAACGTCTCTCCTTTTTATCTGCTTTCAGGTGTGATTTCTATATTGCCCACACCTGTTACTTGCCCCAGGTGAGTTTACAGGAGCATCACATGCTTGTAACATTCTTATTTATCCGCAGTTGTGAAAGGGTGCCAATACTTTTGTCCAGCCCATTTTTGGAGGTTTGTGTGACATTATGTCGAATTTGCTTTCTTTCCTCCCTTTTTTTGTTTTGTCCCAATACACACAAAGGGAATAAACATGTGTATAGCAAAACATGTGTTAATGCAATACGTTTCGTGAGAAATACATGATTTCCTGGAGAAATATCAAGGGTGCCAACAATTTCGGCCATGACTGTATGCTGGCCTTTCTACTTATTGAAAATAAATAATTGCTCAATGTTGTATTGGGTCATTTTACTAATGGCTTTTTATTGATGACTTGCTATTGATATCCAATAGGGATCTCTTTCTAAAGATACTTTCAACGTCAATGAGCACTGAATACAGATAAAACGCTATAATGGGATTGGGTAGATAGCCGTTGCAATGATAAAGGACAGATCTGACCATATATATCCTTGCCCAACCTTTGGGTTACGGAATAGACAGTATATATGTTCTGGTAGTTGCATTTGAAAGAAAAAAAACTGTATGTATTTTTCAAAGCTTAGATTTGTATGTATGAATGTTAAGACCTACTAATAGATTTTATCTTTTTCCATTTAAAATGAAGTAGCAAAATTGGGCCAGTTTCAGAACTGGCAAGTTTGGGCATATTACAAATAATGTTCAGAGGGTATGACACTGGAGAATATGTGTAGGAAAGGAGTGTTGAGGGTATGACGTTAGATAATATGTGAAGGAGAAAACTGAGGAGAGTTTGCCGGAAGGCCATATGTGTAGGAAAGGAAGGCAGGAGGTAAGACAGTGGCTAGTATATTTAGGAGAAGATTGCAAAGGTTATGGCCCTAGGTAATAAGTGGAGGAGATGAGTACAGAGGGCATGAAAGGGGCAATTTGTACAGGAGAGGAGTGTAGAGTGCATGAAAACAGGCAGTAAGTGCAAGAGAGAAATGTAGATTGTTTGACATCGGACAATTTGTACGGTATATGACAATAGATAGTATGATGGGGGTAGTTAGTGCATATGAAATTTGGAAAGGATATGACAGTGGGAAGCATGCACATGAGAAGAGTGTGGAGAGTCTGACAGTGGGCTGTATGCACAGGAGAGGAGTGAGGATATCACTTGAGCAGTATGTCCAGGACAAAAGTACGGAGGGTATGGTGGCAGACAGTATGCGCAGGAGGGTATGGAGGGTATAACAGTGGGCAATATGTGCAATAGAACATGTGCAGAGAGTATGAGAGTGGACAGTATGTGCAGAAGAACAGTGTGGAGGGAAGGACAGCAGCCAGTATGTGCAAGAGAGCAATGTTGTGCTTGAGAGCAGTGTGGAGTCTATGACAGCGGGCAGTATGTGCCAGACAGCAATGTGGTAGGTACGACTGAGGACAAGAGATGAGTACAGAGCTTATAATATGGAGTGTAGGACTGAGGGCAAGAGATGAGTGCAGAGGGTATAATGCTGGGCAGTATTTGCAGGACAAGAGTGTGGAGGATCTGATGGTGGGAAATATGTTCAGGAGAGGAGTGCAGAGGGTATAACAGGGCAGTATGTACAGGAGATTAGTGCAAAGGGCATACTGTAGGCAGTATGTACTGAAGAGAAGTGCATAGGGTATGGCAGTGGGCAGTTTGTGCAGGAGATAATTGTAAAGGGTATGACAGTACGCAAGTCGTAATTGGAAATTAAGAGGTATGATTTGTCAAAATTGTGTGGAACGTCAACACTTCTGCTGTGAAAAGTTCCCTAAAATTTGCTGCTCATCGCTAGAAGTGATATAAAGTGATATGAAGAAATGCGGAAGAGGGACTTTAGGAGTGGCAATTGTTGAGACCATGGTATGGCGATAGCTAAAATTGTGTCTGTTGTAGACTAATAGTTGCTATAGGTGGTGCATCTATGAACTAATTATTTAGTGCAGAAAAGTTGGGTGGCATTAAGTTTTTTGTGCTGGCTCCCTCTGTCCTTCCATTGTTCCATCTGCAGTCACCTTTGGCAGCCTCTGTCAAGAATCTTTTCTCTGGCAGCTCCCCAATCTTTTCTCTGAAGCCACTGCCCATATCAGGGGTGGAATAAGGTGCCAGGGGCATGAGGGGTGCTTGTTAGAGAAAGGTGACAAACTGGAAGAGATGTCTGTCAAAGGCAGGTGGGGTAGCTTGGAAATATTGTCTGGAAAGGGGGAGGGGGGTTAGTGAGGCAGGTAGACTGAGATGTCTGGTGGACTAAGTAGGTGTAGAGGAGTCAGATGGGAACATGGACCCGGGGCAGTGGGGGCAATGCATTTGTGCAGCAGGTGGCAGCAGTGTGGGGGGGAGAAAGTGTGTGTGTGTACAGAGGAGCTAGAACACTGTGCAGCTGAACCAAGACAAAGGGGGGCAGGTGGTGGGCTTGGGGGTCTGCAGAAGAGTGGCATTAGTTTGTAGGAGAGGTGTGATGAGGAAGGCAGGTTATGTGTCTTTGTACAACATTGTGCAGACCCAGAAGAACTGGTATTTGTGAGCATGGTAGCCAGGGCAAGAAGTGTGTGAGGGGGGGGAGGGCTGTTTTGTGGTGAGAAGGTAGGGCAATGTTGTGAGCACAACAGTGGAGCTGTGATTAGACTGGACAGGCTAGCCAGTGGCACCGAACACCCTAGAGCTGGCCAATGAACCTGGGGACAGGTCCCTGGGATGTACCATGCTGGGCTGTGCCAGCAGCAGATAGCATTGTGCAGTAGAGGGGAGGAGGTTGGGAGAGTGAGACCACCTGAGGGGCTATGCAGGTAGGAGGCGGAGATTGCTACTGAATGTAGAATCTCCCAGTGGCAAAACAGAAATCTGACATTGTTGTATTACTAAGGAAGCACCAATTATTTACAGTATTTTCTTATTGCAGGGTGATTCAGGGGGTCCTCTAGTCTGTGAGGAGCCATCTGGCAAATTCTTTTTGGCAGGCATTGTGAGCTGGGGAGTGGGTTGCGCTGAAGCCAGAAGACCTGGGGTCTATGTGAGGGTGAGCAAAGTTCGAAATTGGATTCAAGAAGTAATCTCAGCACCTACACCAGTGGAAACGCATACAAGCTTTGTTACTACCACCAGCAGTATAAAAAGGACAACCAATCCCAAAGCTACCACTGCTCGCCCCATGACTAAGCATTCAACCACCAAATCTAAGCCAGGCAGTAGCACCCTGCCAGCAAAACCAACTCAGAAGCCGCTCAGCACATCTAAACCTCAAGGTACATTGTAATCCTAAAAAAATGCTGTCTGCTAAATACTTCAGATTGTATGTAGAATTGGGGTTGATTTACTGAAGGAGTAGAACATGTTCACCTTGCAAAGTGAATTGTTACTTGTACAACTAAGTGAAAATAATTTCACAAATAATACCAAATCATGTGCAAGGAAAATAAAAAAAGGAATGTATGCTTGCATATGATTGGCTACCTTTTTATAGTATGTTACATATTACACTCATATTTAGTGTGTAACATGTTAGCAAGTTATGTCTGCCATCATGACAGACAGACTTGTAGTTATCAATGGGACATGAATGTGGTGATTATTCACATTGACACGTTCTCCAGCTCTCTAACTGAAAATCCGTACCTCAGTACGGACAAGGAGCTGGTGGAAGAGCCTGCAGGAGCCTTTCCATTACATCCACAATTCACTGATCACAGTTGTAATGCTTTGGAGGCTCATGTGCAAAAAATGGTATTTAATTTGCATAAATGGTGGACTTAGCCTTTGGGGGGGTGAAGTGTTGGGCTGGGGGAAGCCACTATCGGTAGTTTTTTTTTGCCTTAATGCAACACAAACACACCTGCAGGTCTTAATTTGACCGGTGTGTGGATGCAGGTAAATGGCCCCAAACACAGTGTGTTTGCACAGTTACCAAATTAGGACCTGCCATCTGTGTTCATACAGCAGCTGCATCCTCATAGAGTTACAGACAGCTCCAGCCGCACAAACACCCTGCTATTCACACTGTATAGGCCAGAGAACCTGTGTGAATTAGCTCTTTTTTTAATTATTTTTTGCAATTCTTTAAAATTATTTTTTACTTTTCTTTTTAATGATTTTTTTACAACTTGTAACTTGTAAAAATTATTTTTTACAATGTTTAAAATATTTTTTTTTTACAATTTTTAACCATTAGCCGCCCGGCCTATAGCCGTTTGGCGGCTGCAAAAATGCTTCAGCTTTCCGGGTGCACGCCATTTGGCGTGCTCCCGCAGTGGCGCGATCTGTCACCGGCCGTGTACCTTGGACACGGCCGATGACAGATCTGAGTACCGTCCCCCGTTGCCGGTACCATGTGACCTGCTGTGACCAAACACAGCAGGTCACATGACAGTTGTATACAATGGATGGCTTAATGCATGCCATCCATTGTATACTAGTGCCTAGCTGTGAATGGTCACAGCAGGTCACAGCAGGTCACATGCACATGTCATGTGATTAGCTGTGGCCAAATCACAGCTAAGCACAAAAAAAAAAAAAAAAAAACCTGAATGAATTGATTTCATTCAGGTAAATGCTTGCTTATAGCAAAGTAATTCTTTGCTATAAGCAAATTGTGTAAAAAAAAAAAAAAAAAATGATCACTTACCCAAAGTAGTACAATGTTACTATGGTAACATTTTACTACTTTGTTCATAGTAAAATATGAAAAAGAAATCTTTAAAAAAATACAAAAACATTTAATAAAAAATTAAAAAAAATAAAAAAAAAATAAAAAAAATATATATATATATTTTTCATACTGTCACCAGTCAGTGTCCCTGTTCACCGCCATGCCAGTTATATGATGACGCTGTACTGCACTGGTGACAGTATGTACAAAAAAAAAAAAAATAGTGAAAATAATTTTTTTAATTTTTTAATTTTCCGAAAAATTATGACAAAAAAAATACAACTTCAAAAAACTCGCCATTCCTCTTATGAAGTACGTCCAACTGTCTACTGTGCAAAAAGGGGTCATTTGGGGGATATCTGTACTATTCTGACATTCTTGGACCTCAAGAAATTAGATTGGCTGTCAGTACTTCCGGATTGATCAATATTCAGATCTATACCATAGTTTGTGAACTCTATAACTTTCCTACAGACTAAATAATACATCCTAATTTGGGTTATTTTCACCAAAGACATGTAGCAGAATACATCTTGGCCTAAATTTATGAAGAACAATTATTTATTTGTAAATTTTTATAACAGAAACAAAGAAAAATGTGGGTTTTTTTCAAAATTTTTGGTCTTTTTTTGTTAATTTAGCAAAAAATAAAAACCCAGTGGTGATTAAATACCACCAAAAGAAAGCTCTAGTTGTGTGAAGACACAGATTCTCGGATTCCTTTCTCTGCAGCTTCTGAAGATAAATGAAAAGGAGACAGACGCTTCTGTTTATTCATAAACTGAAGCATAGTAAACACAGTTTAGTATGATTCAATTATGAATGAACAGAGTGAGCGAGCAGCACCAATCACTAACTTTGTCCATTCAGAAAAGGAAAAGTAAATTACATATTTACCGTCCACTTCCACCGCTCTCCATCCTGACACATCCCCCTGTGATGCTACAGGAGGTGGCCCCAGGCACACGGGGGGGAATCAGATGTGGGCAGGACAGGGAGGGGGATCGGTTTGGAGGGGAACAATTACAGAAGGATGCCCTGTGTCTCTCCCTGTAGCAACTAAAAACTGGTAGGAGAGAACCGGCTTTCAGCTGCTGTAGACACAGCGCATCCTTTTGTAATTGCCCCCTGCCCTGCCACACCAATTTTCCCTGCTGTCCGGGCCCCCCTGTATGCCTGGGCGCCCTACAGAAGGACTGATGGTATCCCCCTATTTGTGGCCCTGGAGGTCAGGGATGGCTACTTTCAAAGCTCTTTTAGTGCTTGTTAAGAATATGTGAATAGTATAAAGGCTAAGTCCACCTTTAAAAACAAATAAATACACATAATTTTAAAAAAATATGCATTAATTATTTTTTTTCACAGGAGACTGCAAAGCCTGCAGGCTCCTGCAGACCTTTTCTCCGGTTCTCTGTCCATAAGGAGGTATGGGTTTTTACTTGGATTGCTGGAGGAAGTGTCAATAGACTATAAGTATGCTGATCACCACGTGCATGTTCCATTGAGAACTATAAGTCTTTCTGCCACAGTGGCAGGCAGGGTTTGTAGCTCATTCATTCACAAATCTCTGAGAATGAATGATATCGCTGTGCGGGTACAAGTTAACAAGTGTACAAGTTAACATGGACAGCAGTCGTGTTTGTATACATCACCAGGGTTTCTCCATGGTGTTGCATTTTATATATCATGTCATGGTTAATAGGCAACCTCACCCCATTCAAGTCATTCAGACCATGCCGCAACTGCATCAAACATAAAAGAAATATGTCACCAGCACACTGACAAGTTTGTTTCAAAGTGCAAAGCGCTATATTCTTGTATAATCTCACAAAAAAGCAACATTTTGGGACCATGTAGGGACACTTTCTCAGGTATGTGTGGTCACATGCGTTGTCCTGAAACATTGCTTTTTTGTGGCCATATAAGAATAAAGAAGTTTGCAACAAACTGACGACATAATTCATCCATGTTGTATACTGTGACCAGTTAGGAGTCCTTGCAACGCTCTTTAATCACATGGTTGATTTCAGTATGGTGTGCAAGAGGAATATGCCACACAAAACAATTGCATCTAAGGCGTGTAGTTGCAGCGTGTTCTGGCTTGATTTCAATGTAAAATTCCACAATTTCCAATGTAAAAAAGGAGCAGGCATTCTGAAGTTGGAATATCACCCTGTATGCTGTTAAACTGCCTCTGAAAAGTAAACCACCACTAATCAATTTCCAGATTTGTCTACAAACTTTCCGGATGAGTGAACAAAACCATAACATCAATAATTGACATAGTCTTGGGCACTGGTGCATTGTACCTTGCTGCATGTTCCAGGCTAGTGATTCAGAATGTAATGAAGCCATAGAGGTTGACAGATTTTATATATACTGTGTATATATATATATATATATATATATATATATATATATAAAACTTTTTTTTTCATTGCAGAATGTGGAAGTCGTCCTGGTCTAACAAAACCAAACAAGATAGTTGGTGGATTTGATGCTGTCAAAGGGGAAGTCCCATGGCAGGCCAGTCTGAAGGAAGGCCCACATCACTTTTGTGGAGCAACAATAATTGGAGATCGGTGGTTGGTGTCTGCTGCTCATTGCTTCAACCAGTATGTACCCTGATTAAAGTCAAGTTTATGTTGGAGCATCTAAATAGTGTAACAAAGTGTTTGTTAATCATGTGAAAATAAATTTCTGGCAGTAATTCTCATTGCAATAATAAAAAAAACTAATACATATATGTATCATATTAGTTAGTGTTTACTTCCTGTTCCTTAAAGCGGAGCTCCACCCAAAAGGGGAAGTTAATGCTTTGGCCCCCACTCCCCATTAAGGATTGGCACCTTTGAGGAGCGGGTAGCCGAATTTGACAGGTACCGGCTCCCACTTCCGCTGTGATCGCCAAGGCAATCGGAAGCGGAAGTTGTCATCACCCCCTTCCTCCCTGTAGTTTCCTAGGACACGTGACAGGTCCCAGAAGACTATGGGGCTATTCACAAAGTGCAGCGCTTCTCAGGCATGCTCAGTGGGCACCTGTGAAGCTGCAAGCTGTCACAGCCGGGTGCTCACACTAAAGATGTCGGCGCCAGGGAGAGAAGATGGCCGGTGAAATCAGCGGTGGAGAGGACACCACTGGATCAAGGGACAGGTTAGGTTACTGTATTTTAAAGGTCAGCAGCTACAGTTTTTGTAGCTGCTAACTTATATTTTTTTTTTTCAACTGGAACTCCACTTTAAGTTTTATTTTTAATTCTTTGGAGTTGCATGACACACAAGTGGTATATCTTCCCCGCTTGGAACTTAATAATTAGTGTCCACTTTCAACTCTTAAAGCGGAACTTAACTGTGCCACAAACTGAAAACATATATAATTCATTTTTAATATTCGCATCAAATTCACTCATCCATTTATGTCTCCATGCTTTATTTTGCTGAGAAATCACGTTAACAAAAACCCCTAGCATTTTTAGCCACAACCATTTTGAGTAAGGGCAGATGATTCATGTAGCATTTACTTCCTGCAATCCATCTGCCCATAGTTCAGGCATGCAGGCAGCACTGTGTGCTTAGCTGAGAAAACCCCTCCTCCCCTCCTCCAGATGAAAGAAAAAAAATACCCATGAAGACCCCTGGGATGCATGACATCATTTTCGCCTATGCCAGAAAGCAGGAAGCAACTGATGAAAAGTAAAAACATTTTTTAAACAAGTAAATACATATAGCACCCTCCTAGATAGGTGCTAGGATAAGTAGTAGGTTATAGTTGATTCCTCTGCTTAACATGAAAACTGTTAGGAAGATCTAATTTGGCTGCAATTGTTTTAGTAGTGCTTGCTCAATGTCTTCAAGTACTGCTGGTTCTGCCCCTTGCTTTCTCAGTATCCACGTAAACTAGGAAGGTTCTGGATATATAGGTGGAACTCATGCAAAACACAGTAAGAATATTAATGCCACTCCAGCCAGTCTCAGGGAGTGCAGCCCTGAAGGATGCTGGGAGAGGGTATTTAGTCTTGGGGCATACTGAGCTCTTGGTCATTCCTGGTGAGGATTGCACCAGCCTGGGAGAAGGCATGCTGCCTCCCCAGGCACCTGCTGCCATGTGGTCTCAGTTGGGCGACCTGAGAGCCTGATGTAAGAGAGAGAGTGATCTTGGTTCTTCAGAAAGCTGACTGAGGGGAGCTGTCTGTCAAAGTTCTGTCTGGTATTACTGGAGGGCATCGCTTGGAAGATTGGAAGGAGATTACCATTCTGTCCTTGGGCCTTGTAAGTATAGACATTGTGTGATCTTGGGGACTCTGCGTGCTTTGCTAACCCTCTGGTGCTCTATAGTCAGCATGGGTCTGAAAAAGGGGACATCAGCTGGTGTCCTGAAGAGCACTGTTATTTTTAACGCCTTTCAGACATTGGAACTTTGCTCCAGGTTGTTATTTAAGGAAGTTTTGTCCTCAACTGTAACTAGTTCTATTCCTGGAATGTTCTACTAAATTCCCCATCCCTACCCAAGTTCTCCATTAATAAAACTACAACAACAACAACCCCTAGACTGATCATTGGAGACAATGAGCGAAAGTGTGTGTGTGTCTGACTACGGCGAAGTTTAGGGAAGACCTGGACATCACTACAGTGGCTCCTACTGGGTATGGCCACATATACTGTAATCTACTTTCTTATCTAAATATTCAGGCTAGCAGCATAAGGATTACAAATAGGTAATGTTGATTGAGATATTTGTGTTCTACTTTAAATCCCAGGCATTGGCCCACACACACACACACGCACATACACACACTGTGCTTAGCAGTTCTTGTGTAGGTGTACAACACATTTTAAGAATGAAACTCTACACCACCTGTAGGATTTTCAGTGAGTAAATTAATTAATTTATAAAATGCTAATAACATACACAGTGTATTTGCTCTCCTGCACTGCAATAAGCTGTCTAGTGAACCTATCAAGCATGGCTGTACTAATCCTGTATCTAATTCACACACCCTATCAAAGTGAAGCTCCACCCAAAAGGGGAAGTTCTGCTTTAAGGACTGCTCCCCACTAAGGGTTTGCACCTTTGGGGAGGCGGGGGGGAGCAGGTACCCGAATTTGACAGGTACCCGCTCCCACTTCCGGTCTGATCGCCAAGGCAATCGGAAGCTGAAGGTGTCCTCCCTCCCTCCCTGTATTCTTTTGGGACACATGACAGGTCCCGGAAGACTACAGGACCATTCATGAAGCGCAGCGCTACTCACGCATGTGCAGTGGGTACCCGGCTGTGAAGCCACAAGCTGTCACAGCTAGGTGCCCACACTGAAGATGCCGGCCTCCTGGAATACAGGACGGCCAGTGAAACGGGCTGCAGGAGACATACCGTGGGACCGAGGGACAGGTAAGTGGCTGTTTTTTAAAAGTCAGCAGCTACAGTTTTTGTAGCTGCTGACTTTTATTTTTTGACAGGGTGAGTGGAACTCCGCTTTAAGTTGTATATATTGAACATTATGGTGTTGGGCTATTACTTCATCTCTAGCAGATAACCAAATCCAATTGAATCCTCTCTATATAATACTAAGAAATATTTTGTGTAAATATACATCCATGTACATATAAAGCAATAGTTTAAAAATAAAGTGTTCTTTGCCAATCCCTCTCTAGTTAATAATTAGCATGCCTTGTTTTCAGATTTTCAAGTAGAAACTTCAGTGTGTTAAAGCTGAAATGTAGGCATGGTTGCTTGCATACTTTAGAAGACTTGTAGTGCCGCTCAAAGCTTGAGGCATGTAGTGTTTCCCCACTGGTGGGGGAACTGGTGTCGACTATCACTGATCCAGAAGTGCAAATATGAGAAGTTTAGGACATGGCTCACCCAGCCTGATGCATGTAAATGAGTGTGTTGGCCTCAGCCAGCACAGCTCCAGTGGCCGCTGGCTACTTTTTTTGCATAGGTACATTAGTCCAGCTTGGTCCAGTGTAAGTGTGCATGTACCATACCTGATTGATCCATGTGGAAGCTGGAAATCACTATAGTAGGCACTTCTACTATAATGATCTCCACTAGCTTCCAAGTCCTGCGCTGAGCGGCTGCTCTTCTGCAAAACGAATACAGAGAGTTGCAGGGGGTTTCTCAGTGAATGCAAAGTGTTCTCAAATTGGCACCCATGCCTAGCCAGTGACCTCCTGTGCTCAGTTGCTGGTCTTGGGACCTGGAAGCCAGTGGAGATCACTGTAGTAGTAGTGTCTACTAGAGTGATTTCTAGCTTCCACAGAGGCTGGCCAGGTCTGGCATACCCACCTGGACCAATGTAACTATGCAAAAACACTATATATAAACTTATTTTTAACTTTTAAAGTTTTAAAAGATCTTAACATATAACTTAACTTTTAAACTAGAGAACCAGAAAACATGACTTGAAAAGACCACTATTAGTAATCCTTTGTCTACCACTGGTTTCTTCAGAACTAAACTGGACCAAGTTACTGCCCATATGGGTTCCACCGCACTTAATGGAGCTGACAGCATGGCTGTGAAAATCAATTTCAAAAGGGTGATCCAGCATCCTCACTTTAATCCACTGACCTTGGACTTTGATGTGGCTGTAGTGGAGCTATCAAGCCCTTTGACGTTTAATAAGTATGTACAGCCTGTTTGCCTTCCATCAGCTCTACAGAAGTTTCCAGCTGGTTGGAAATGCATGATCTCTGGATGGGGCAACATCAAAGAAGGCAATGGTATGTATATTGTAAACACTTGAAAATTATATGGGGAATGTTTTGGTCTAAAAAAGGGCAATGTGTCTTTTTATATACATGCCAAGCCCTCTTTTGATGCTAGGGCTTTTCTGTTGTGTATCTGATCTGTTTTTTATTTGATTTCCAGAAATGTTTTTTTTTTATTGTACGTCAAATTTCATGTTAAAGATCAGAGAAAGCATCTTTGTTCTCTTCAACAATAGGATTTACAACGCTTATCTTTTGTACAGTGTCCAAGCCAGAGGTTTTGCAAAAAGCCTCCGTGGGGATAATAGACCAGAAAATTTGCAGTGTCCTCTATAACTTTTCCATTACTGAACGGATGATTTGTGCAGGTTTCCTTGATGGTAAAGTGGATTCTTGTCAGGTAAGACTAAATTGCAAATCAAGAAAAATGCCTGCACTCTACCTTCTCTACTGACTCCGTTTATTTTTTAAAGGGCGATTCTGGGGGACCCTTGGCATGTGAAGAGAGCCCAGGTGTTTTCTTCTTGGCAGGCATTGTAAGCTGGGGTATTGGATGTGCCCAGGCGAAAAAGCCAGGGGTTTATAGCAGAGTTACCAAACTCAAGGACTGGATACTGGACACAGTGGCTCCTGTACTGAGGACTACCGATAGCGGTATGAATCTTCCAAAGTCCTCTGTTCCTTCAACAACTCCCATGACTACCACAAGGGCATCCACTATCCAACCACCAACTTCCCCTGGTCGCAGGACAACAACGGTATCTAGGACTACAATGTCTCAAACAAAAAGTACAAGAAGCACTCCAAAATCAACAACTAAAAATACAACCAAAAGGACAACTACTGCAAGGACTAGCACTACATCATCAAGGATCACTGAGCCACCCAGACCCACGCAAAGACCAGGTGAGGTAAAGAATAAAACATTTAAATAGTCTAAAAATGATTTAGGTTGGGTTCCTGCAGTCCCAGTTGAGCAAAACACAGACACTATGGATAGTACATCACACATTAATATATGTTGCAGCAGTTTATTCATTTTGAATTAAATAAATAAACACACCTTACCCACTTTCAGGAATGTAATGCCTGCTAGAGAGCTGTTAGTTTGCCTGAGTGCATAGAGGGTGCAATTTGAAATGAAATAACTGGAAAGGTAAGAAATATTTGTAAACAATTTAGGTATGGTGTGTGAATGGGAACACATAACAAACATATAATGGGGGGTTCCTAAATTTGACCTTAAAGGGTAAAATAAAATTTAAGCTACAGTCCACACTGGTTTGCTGCAGTAATGTATATTAAGTGCACCTGTGCGCTGGCATGTGATGGTACTGCCCACTGAACATGACAGGGGGTATGATTTTGGCACAACCATGAAGCAAAGCATTGTGAACGCAGCATGTCTATGTAATGCTTGCCCCCTTAAGGGCTGCTGGATTTGATAGGTCCCCCTAAGCTCTGCATGGCCAGACAACATGCATTTTCCACATCTTCACACATAGTATAAAACAGTCATCGAGCTTGTTTTAGTTGTTTGTATTAGGGGTTAGCAATTTGAATGGGGTCTAGGAGTATATGGGATACCCAAGGAACTGTAAAACTTGAGTACAAACGTCTTAGCAAATTTTACACTGTACAAAAATGTGGATCAGAAATAAATAGCACTGTCTTTTTAAGGAGCACTGAAGTCTCCTTGATGTACCTCCTCAGACCCCAGATGAATCCTTCCTCCTTCACCCGGCTACACTGAGTATATCCCTGGTCAAGGGATTCCAGAATCTGCCAAATAAGTAGTTCTAGGACCTAGGTGGGTCTTGCATTTGACTGCCCTCTCCCTTTATCTGTCTCACGGGGTGTAAAAGTACTCACACTATCCTGTCCTATAGGCTTGGTGGGTGTGACGGGAGTCACTTTGGGTAGGGGGCCCATGGAACCCAGCTCACTTTGGAGAGGTGGGGAGACCCCTGTCTCAGCTCCCCATATCCCTATTAGGTGTAAATCACCCTGTGCCTGTTAGGGGTACAGGGTGATCTGTCCTAATATTGGGGTGGGGGGTTGTTGATTGTTTAATGCCATGTGGTTGCATCCCATTGTTCTATTGTGTGTCTTGCTTGGGAGCAAACTATTATGGAATGTATGTGTTTGTGTATTGGCTTGGTGGGGGGTGTCTCCAGCAGCCTCCCTCTGATGGGACTGTCTGTTGGTGTGTCTCTTGTTACTAAAGGTAGATTGCCCCGCCCTGTGTCATTATGCAGGGAGGGGGGATTGTCCCCTTGAATGTATATATCTTGTATCTGTGTTAAAATAAACTAGTCTATTTCCTGGTTTACTTCAAATCTGTGGTGTCTGTGTCGGTGTTTGGGCGGGGAAGCGGTATTATACTCTGCACAGGCTGCGACGGTTCCATTACAGTGGGTGATAGCTGCGTTCAGGTCTTACCCTGGGCTGGCTTCTTCCCAGCTGACAGGCTGTCCTCCCCAGGAGACTTGGCACAGTGGAGATCCGCCTGTCCAGTAATCTAATCAGCCTGTAGGTAGGCTCTCCTCCCTGGGGCCCCTTCCCAGGCTCCACTCCAGCATTTTCCTTCAGTCCATCTTCTACCCGACTCCAACTACTCTACTGCACAGGCTTTCTCACATGTAAGGGTTGCTCTTAGCCACCATGCCCAGCCTCCTGCCTGGAGGTTGGCCAAGTTCCCTTAAAGTGTTACTAAACCCAGGACCATACATTCACCATAGTACACACAACATGGAAATGCAATTAATTTTTTTAATATAAACTGCTAAATACCTTTTCTCATCAACAGTTAGTCTTGTGACTTTAATCAGTGTCCAGCAGAACACTAGTTAAAGCTTGTAGGAGGAGTTTTCATTCCCCCCTGATTGTCATATGAGGCTGCATAACCCCTGACCCTCTGGCTGGACAGCGCTGATTGGCCCTGTGCTGACCACACGCACTCTCTCAAGAAAAAAAAAAATCTAAAGCAATAAATACCAAACTGAGCATGTGCAGCTTGCCCCCAAGGCTCTGTTCTATCACGAGATGGACTGGGGACAGTAGAAGAAGGGGAGGAACAGAGAAGACAAGATCAAACAACCTTTTTACACAATGTGGAGGATTAACCCCTAAAGTTCCACAGTGAGTATAACAAGCATACTTTACTGCATATACAGTACAGACTGATTTTAATGTTGTGGGTTTAGTAACACATTAAACATTAAATCTAGGCCTCCTCCTCTCCTCCAGAAAGTTCCAGAAGTTTCTGGAAGGATTGGAGGGCCCCAGAAGCCCTGACCAGTACAGCCTCCCAGCCTCACTCCTCACTCCCAGGCCTCTAACTAAAAAACAAATCCTATCTACCTAGAGGGTGCTACATGTATATCCCCATCCAGCCTCTGTGCTAGGTTATGAGGCTTTCGGGTGGCAAAAACTGTGGTCCAACCTCCTATTTTTGCTGCCTGCCTGGCTGCAATTGTGAACAAGACCATATAATAAGATCTAAATGTTTTTGTACACCTTTATTTCAAAATGTTTTTTAAAAAAAATTGTGTTTTATTCATAGAGGTGTTGTGGAGACCTTTACCCACATTGTTCAGTTCATTCTTTAACTTTATTCTCTTTAAATAGACTTTGCTGTCTATTTTTTACTGGGAAAGTGTTCCTAGGAAGCTTCTACGATTGTAATAGTTGTATTGCCTGTTGTTATTTGCTCTGTGCATGTGCATACCTGTTATTATTTATCTCACATTCATTCAGTAAACCTCAAGTTACACATTTCTGTTTGTCTGATCATTTGGCTGATACCTATACATTACTGAGGTGTGCAAAGAAGCAAGAGCTAATGGTGGAGGTGATGATGAGACAGAGAATGGGGCCACATAGGGGGCAGTTAGGCCTAGTTTAGGCTTTTGTTTTGGAGAAGGGGGTGGGGGGGTGGGGGAACGTGTGGTTGAGTCACATTTTTACCACCGCTAGCTACTCACTCTTAAGCTGCGGAGGTGGGGAGGGTGTACATATGCCGTGGTTGGGATACTTAGAATCATTCTGCAGCATAAATTATCCCTGTAGTGTCATTCAGTGGACAGAACTGAATGGGCGCACCATGCTATGGTGTGGGGCTTCAAGGGGTAGAAACAGGCAGTAAGGAGGTAATATAACAACTCCTTACCACTTGTCAAATGCCCTCTGAACAGTGAAACCACTCTTCATAGGGCAACACAAGTGTAAACAAGGTCTAAAGGAGCTGATATACATAGGGTGGGAGGGATGAAAAATAATGGTGGGAACAGATTCAACCAGTTGCAATAATGGGTGTATAAAGCTTCATTAAAGTATCTTTAGCATACCTCATATACAGTGTCTCACAGAAGTGAGTACACCCCTCACATTTTTGTAAATATTTTATTCTATCTTTTCATGTAACAACACTGAAGAAATGACACTTTGCTACAATGTAAAGTAGTGAGTGTACAGCTTGATTAACAATGTACATTTGCTGTCCTCTCAAAATAACTCAACACACAGCCATTAATGGCTAACCTCTGGCAATAAAAGTGAGTACACCCTAAGTGAAAATGTCCAAATTGGGCCCAAAGTGTCCATATTTTGTATGGCCACCATTATTTTCCAGCACTGCCTTAACCTTCTTGGGCATGGAGTTCACCAGAGCTACACAGGTTGCCACTGGAGTCCTCTTCCACTCCTCCATGACAACATCACGGAGCTGGTGGATGTTGGAATACTGCCCTGCGGCCCAGTCTCCAAAGGGAGGGGGTCATGCTCTGCTTCAGTATGTCACAGTACATGTTGGCATTCATGGTTCCCCCAATGAACTGTAGCTCCCCAGTGCCGGCAGCACTCATGCAGCCCCAGACCATGACATTCCCACCAGCATGCTTGACTATAGGCAAGACACACTTGTCTTTGTACTCCTCACCTGGTTGCCGCCACACATGCTTGACACCATCTGAACCGGCCGAATCACTAGCCTACTGGACGACATATTGGATTGGATGTCATTCCACTTCCTCAAATTAAACCTTTCCAAAACTGAGCTCCTAGTTTTTCCCCCAGTCTGCGCCCCCCCCCCCCCGACTTCTCCATCACGACCAATAATGCCACCATTAGTCCCACCCCGCAAGCCAGAGTAATAGGTGTCATCCTAGACTCCAATCTGTCCTTCCAGCCCCAGGTCCAATCACTGACAAACTCATGTAGACTTCACTCCGCAACATCTCCAAAATACGTCTGTTCCTAACCCTGGAAACTACTAAGCAACTCATTCACTCCCTTATCATATCACGACTTGACTACTGCAACTCCCTCCTCACTGGCTTACCTCACCACAGGCTAGCCCCACTTCAGTCTATCCTGAACACTGCTGCCAGACTCATCCACCTTACTAACCGCTCCGTATCCGCCACCCCCCTCTGCGAATCCCTCCACTGGCTTCCGATTGCCCAACGGATAAAATTCAAAATGCTCACCTTGACGTACAAAGCTGTCCATAACACTGCCCCAAACTACATCACCGACCTGATATCCAAATACCACCCAAAACGTACTCTCCGCTCCTCACAAGACCTCCTACTCTCTAGTTCCCTGGTCTCCTCCTCCCATGCCCGTCTTCAGGACTTCTCCAGGGCTTCCTCCATCCTCTGGAACTCCCTACCCCAATCCATCAGACTATCACCTACCCTCCTCACCTTTAGGCGCTCCCTGAAAATTCATCTCTTCAGGGAAGCCTACCCCACCCTCAGCTAATTGCCGATCTCCCCCACTCTTCCTACCACTCTATCCCCCACAGCTATTTCCTCCTGTACCACTATCCCCTCCCTCCTAGATTGTAAGCTCCAAGGAGCAGGGACCTCGAACCCCTCGTATATCAAATTGTATTGTTACTGTACTGCCTCGTGTACTGTCACCCATTGTAATGTACAGCGCTGAGCAAACTGTTGGCGCTATATAAATACTGTATAATAATAATAATAAGTTTATCTTGGTCTCATCAGACCACAGTACATGGTTCCAGTAATCCATGTCCTTAGTCTGCTTGTCTTCAGCAAACTGCTTGCGGGCTTTCTTATGCATCATCTTTAGAAGAGGCTTCCTTCTGGGATGAAAGCCATGCAGACCAATTTGATGCAGTGTGCGACGTATGGTCTGAGCACTGACAGGCTGACACCCACCCCTTCAACCTCTGCAGCAATGCTGGCAGTACTCATACGTCTATTTCCCAAAGACAACCTCTGGATAAGACGCTGAGCATGTGCACCCAACTTCTTTGGTCGACCATGACGAGGCCTTTTCTGAGTGGAACCTGTCCTGTTAAACTGCTGTAAGGTCTTGGCCACTGTGCTGCAGCTCAGTTTCAGGGTCTTGGCAAGCTTCTTATAGCCTAGGCCAGTGGTCGGCAAGCAGCGGATCGCGAGCCACATACGGCTCTTTACACACTCTAATGCGGCTCTTCTGTGTGCCGGGCGCCCGCTCCCCTCCCTCCTCTCGGGCTGCCGCCCCAAAAGTCATGACTCTGCAGCTAGCCCAGCAATGGGCAAACTACGGCCCGGCGGACCTTTTAATCCGGCCCGCGGAGCGTGGCAAACATTGGCTGTCAGGATGTAGGCGGGGCAGCATGACGAACTCCTCTCCTCTCACAGTCCGCCCTGAAGACCGGAACGGCGCGGGAACACGGCGAGAGGAACGCGCGGAGCAAAGGTAAGTGAATTGACACAATATGGGGAATGAATTACTATATGGGGGATGAATTACTATATGGGGGATGAATTACTATGGGGGATGAATTACTATATGGGGGATGAATTACTATATGAGGGACGAATTACTATGGGGGATGAATTACTATATGGGGGATGAATTACTATGGGGGATGAATTACTATATGGGGGAGGAATTACTATATGGGGGATGAATTACTATATGGGGGATGAATTACTATGGGGGATGAATTACTATATGGGGGATGAATTACTATGGGGGATGAATTACTATATGGGGGATGAATTACTATGGGGGATGAATTACTATATGGGGGATGAATTACTATGGGGGATGAATTACTATATGGGGGATGTATTACTATATGGGGGATGTATTTTCAGTTTTAAAAATGTGGCTCTCAAAATAAATTTCAATCGTGGTTTTGGCGAGATTTGGCTCAGTTGAAAAAAAAGGTTGCCCACCACTGGCCTAGGCCATCTTTATGTAGAGCAAAAATTCTTTTTTTCAGATCCTCAGAGAGTTCTTTGCCATAAGGTGCCATGCTAAATTTCCAGTGACCTGTATGAGAGAGTGAGAGCGATAACACCAAATTTAACACACCTACTCCCCATTCACACCTGAGTCCTAGTAACACTAATGAGTCACATGACACCGGGGAGGGAAAATGGCTAATTGGGCCCAATTTGGACATTTTCACTTAGGGGTGTACTCACTTTTGGTGCCAGCAGTTTAGACATTAATGGCTGTATGTTGAGTTATTTTGAGGGGACAGCAAATTTACACTGTTATACAAGCTGTACACTCACTACTTTACATTGTAGCAAAGTGTCATTTCTTCAGTGTTGTCTCATGAAAAGATAGAATCAAATATTTACACAAATGTGAGGGGTGAACTCACTTCTGGGAGATACTGTATACTGGTCTGCTTCACCCACCATATTCAGTGCAATCACTAAGAACCACTGTCAGTTTGATACGTGTATTGCTTTGGTATCGTAAGTAATGACAACATTTTTGCAGATCCAATAGACTCATAGCTGAAATGTAAGCATTGTTCTCGTTCAAAGTGGGTATATAGGTGCTGGACTTGAAGGATAAGTTCCCCTTTGGGAACATGGTACATGTTCCACCCGTTTTTAAGGTGGAACATGTAACATGTTCTCAATGCTGCAGTTGCTGCCCGATCCCCCCTCCCCTCCCTGTGACAGCAGTACAGCCTGTACAAGCTGTTACTTTTTAAAAACAGTGCAGCCATACGGAGCTGCACCCACACAGCTACATCATTCATTCACAGAACTCTGTGAATGAATGAACTACAGCCCACAGCCTTTCCGGATGTCAACTTGTAGTTCTCAATGAACTACCACAGCACTGTGGAGCTCCGTGGTAGTTAATTGATTCTTCCTGTCAGACTGTATCTGCTTGCCCTTACAGGATGTATGGACAAGCAGATATATTGACAGGTCTGCAGAAGACCTGCATGGCACCAGCGATCTGCTGAACTTTACAGGTTTCTGCAAAAAAAAAAAAAAAATGCACACATACCTGCAAACAAATGTGCATTTATTATTTTTTGTCAAAAGGTGAACTTATCCTTTAAGGAGATTCATGTTCATGTGACTGTCTCCATGATGTGAAAATGAGAGGAGTTGGACAGTGCAGAAAGAAAGGGTAGGTGTATTACCTGACCATACACCATATACATTTCATCCAGTTCCTGATGTAAGGTCAAATTCTATTAGCTGGTGGCACTGTTGCGCCTTTCCATCCAACATCCTACTGTTCCCACATGGAAGAAAAATAAATTTGAAATATATTTAAAAAAATATTCTTCCCAAATATATTGACATACAGTATATTTGAAATACTACAATTTTGGCCATTTTCAATATATATATATATATATATATATATATATATTTTTTTTTTTTTTAAATATATTATTCAGATGTTTTTAACATATAAGAAAGTAATTTTAACATATATTTTTACATACATTTGTAAATGCATTCCAAAAATGTAGATTTTTTTTATTTTGTATTTTTAAAGACATACAGTATATTTGAAATGTATGTTTAAAAATATGTTTCATATATGTCAATATATTTGGGAAGAATATTTTTAAAGTATATTTCAAACATATTTTTCTTTCATATGGGTTGTTTCGCACCCTCCTTTAGGCTGCTAGGCTAAATTTAGTTTTTGGCTTCACTGCAGTCAGTGGACCAGCAATTGATTGTTTTTTCCTGGTCAGCATTTCCAGGCTGGGTGTTTGATTTCTCCCACCTTCTTCTGGAAGAAGCTTACGAAATATAGGGCAGGGAGAGTCAAATGACCAGCATGAATATTTAAGATCCCTGGAAGGAGGTTAGGTGGCTAGGGAGATGATAAATGTTTGGCTTTTCCAGAGTGTTCTCTCCTCTGCTGGGAGGGTTCCAGTACTTCTGGGGCTACTACCCCTGGAGGCAGCTTTACTTAGCCAAGAATTGCAGTACAGGCTTCAGCAGGAGTTAGGCTGAGTGCCTGGAGAAGACTGCAGAAAAGGATTTTTGCTATAGTCTGGGCCTCAACAGAAGCTGGGCTGAGGGCCTGGGGAGGACTTGGTAAAGGATCAGTGCTGAGGGCCTGGGGAGTACTTGGTAAAGGATCAGTGCTGAGGGTCTGGGGAGGACTTGGTAAAGGATCAGTGCTGAGGGCCTGGGGAGGACTTGGTAAAGGATCAGTGCTGAGGGCCTGGGGAGGACTTGGTAAAGGATCAGTGCTAAGAGCCTGGGGAGGACTTGGTAAAGGATCAGTGCTAAGGGCCTGGGGAGGACTTGGTAAAGGATCAGTGCTAAGGGCCTGGGGAGGACTTGGTAAAGGATCAGTGCTGAGGGCCTGGGGAGGACTTGGTAAAGGATCAGTGCTGAGGGCCTGGGGAGAACTTGGTAAAGGATTAGTGCTGGGGGCACTGTCAGAAGGATCTGGAAGCTGAGTGGTGTACAGCTCCTAGGATACTGTAAGACCTGATTTGGAACTTTCATGTGTGACTGCAGATATGAGGATTAAGTGTGAAGATTGTGTTCCTATTGATAGCTATTAGCATTTTAGAATATCCTGTGACCCTTAAACCCCTCTCTAGTTCACGTTCCTATTCCTGTCAAGCAATAAATTCCAAAAAGACAATGTGTATGGAACTGTGCTTGTGACTTGCAACCTCTGAACTAGCAAGGGAAACCTAGGTACATCCTCAGCGTCCCCTTTGGCATTAAGTGCTATAACTGAACAATTGAAGGAGTGATTTTCTGCCTATAAAAATGTATATATGTAACTGGGATTGTAGTTAGGTGCTTGCGGCTACTCTGTCATTTGTAGGGTCATTGGCAGCACAGGAGGATTTTTCACTTCAATTTTCTGCTTAACGCCTTCAATTTTTAAATTGTAGGATGTTGGGTCTACTGCTGCAACAATGCCACCAACTAATAGAATTTGGCCTGTCATAGTGAAACGGAAATTTTTTTTTATCGCATAGTAAGGTTTACATGTAAAATATTGTATAAAGCAGATGGAGATTCCTCTATCTGGTGAAAGAAAAAAATGTATATGTGTATGGCTAGCTTAACACCTTCCCACCGGGCCTATAGCAGATTGACGGCAGGGACATTTGTCGTTGTGACTGGGCGTCATATGATGCTCACGCAGCAGTGGCGCGATCTGTCAACGGCTGTGTCCATGAGACACAGCCAATGACATATAACTACACCGGCCCATTGCAAGTGTCATGTGACCAATCACAGCAGATCACATGTCAATTGTATACAATGGATGGCTTCATGTCAGGGCATTCATTTTATACAATTAAGTTGTTAGGTGTGACTGGTCAAGGCAGTCACATGATACAGACAGGGCCAATCACAGCCCATCTGTATCATGTGATCAGCTTTGCCCAATCACAGCTAATCACAACAAAAGACTGAATGAATCAGTTTCATTCAGTAACAGATTGCAAATATTAATGAAATATATTGGTATTAGCAGGGCTTAAAATTTCTAGTCTAGACCTACTAACCAGGCACAAACCTTACTCTCCACCAGTTGCCGCAACCAACCTTGCACATGTCCGCCTCCAACCCCACCCCCGGCCCACCCCCAGCCCTGCCCCCAACCACACCACCTTAATGCTTATGAAATTACATTTTTCTTTAGAATAAAGAGTCCAAAATATAAAACTGTATACAGTAATGTATATCCCAGCTCCCCTGTACTCCATTATAGTGATATGACATGTATACAGTATGTATATCCCAGCTCCCCTGTACTCCATTATAGTGATATGACATGTACACAGTATGTATATCCCAGCTCCCCTGTACTCCATTATAGTGATAGGACATGTATACAGTAATGTATATCCCAGCTCCCCTGTACTCCATTATAGTGATATGACATGTACACAGTATGTATATCCCAGCTCCCCTGTACTCCATTATAGTGATATGACATGTATACAGTAATGTATATCCCAGCTCCCCTGTACTCCATTATAGTGATATGACATGTATACAGTAATGTATACCCCAGCTCCCCTGTACTCCATTATAGTGATATGACATGTACACAGTAATGTATATCCCAGCTCCCCTGTACTCCATTATAGTGATATGACATGTATACAGTAATGTATATCCCAGCTCCCCTGTACTCCATTATAGTGATGACATGTATACAGTAATGTATATCCCAGCTCCCCTGTACTCCATTATAGTGATGTGACATGTATACAGTAATGTATATCCCAGCTCCCCTGTACTCCATTATAGTGATGTGACATGTATACAGTAATGTATATCCCAGCTCCCCTGTACTCCATTATAGTGATGTGACATGTATACAGTAATGTATATCCCAGCTCCCCTGTACTCCATTATAGTGATATGACATGTATACAGTAATGTATATCCCAGCTCCCCTGTACTCCATTATAGTGATATGACATGTATACAGTAATGTATATCCCAGCTCCCCTGTACTCCATTATAGTGATATGACATGTATACAGTACTTACTCCTTGAATCCCCCGCGGCGGTGGAGAGGGTGTCTCCTCTAAGCTGAGGAGAGCGGACCTCTCCTACACCTGTCCCCTCAGCGGCGGTGCCGAAGAAGCCGGAACCTGGAAGTTGGAAACCGGAATTCGGCTTCACAATGAGGCTTGGAGCGCAGCTGCTCCATCATCTGTGTTCCCCGCTAGAGAATTTCTCCTCACATTTGGCGAGCAGCTTTTTCAAGCCCTGGTATTAGCAATCATAATGTGTTAAAAAAAAATCCTGATCACTTTCCCAGAGTAGTTCAATGTTACTATGGTAACATTGTATTGCTTTGGTCACAGTGTGCTGAAAAATAAAATAGTATAAAAAAAGACAAAATAATATATATATATGAAAAAAAAATACAAATTCAATTATTATTATTATTTTCACCAAAGAAATGTAGCAGAATACATTTTGACCTAAATTTATGAAGAAATATTATTTATTTGAAAAATTTTATAACAGAAAGTTATGTGCTCAGGTGTTTTTTGTTTTATTTAGCAAAAAATAAAAAACTCAGTGGTGATTAAATGCCACCACAAGAAAGCTCTATTTGTGTGAAAAAATGATAAAAATTTCATATGGGTACAGTATTGCATGACCGTGCAATTGTCATTCAAAGAGCAACAGCGCTGAAAGCTGAAAATCGGCCTGGGCAGGAAGGGGGTATAAGTGCCCAGTATTGAAGTGGTTAAAGTGGTTGTGAAGTCTGAAGGTTTTTTACCTTCATGTACTCTATGCATGAAGGTAAAAACCTTCTGTGTGCAGCAGTGCCCCCAGCCCCATCAATACTTACCTGAGCCTCATTGAGATCCAGCGATGTGCACGACAGCCTCGGTTGTCTCGGATCTCTGCCTCCTCATTCGCTGAGACAGCAAGCAGGAGCCATTGGCTCTTGCTGCTGTCAATCACAACCAGTCAACCAAGAGAGAGGAGGTGAGGCCAAGCCAAGGCTCTGTGTGTGAATGGACACACGGAGTAGCGGGTGCCCCCATAGCAAGCTGCTTGCGGTGGGGGCACCTAACATACAGGAGGAGCCAGGAGAGCCTGCAGGGAACCCGAGAACCACCAAAACCACTACACAGAGCAGGTGAGTATAGACATGCTTGTTATTTTACAAAAAAAAAAGACAACTTTTAGTATCGCTTTAAGGGAAGCAATGCAGACACTGAGAACTCTGTGTAGAAGAGAAGGAAAAAACCAGGTACATAAGTGTAGAACAATGAAAAAGTGAATGGTGAAATGAAGACAGAAGGGGTCATAAAGGATGGACTGGAGAATGAGAAAAGAGCGGGAGAGGGAGAACATTGAGGAGGAGAACAATCACCTGGGGAAAAATGGCCAGAGCAGGGCAGTAGCTGTACAAGAAGGTATCACAGCAAGGGGGACTGGAACAACAAGCAGGAATGTGGTGATGGATGTTACAATAGACTGTAGACATGAATGTGTACATGAATTGTCTAATACTTTTGAAGGGAAACAGGATGTTCCCTTTTTCTTTGTTATACAAAATAGCTATCAATGTAGCCTGGAATAACTTTGCTATTCAAATGAAACCTGGTGCTTAAAGTGTTACTAAACCCACAACAGTAAAATCAGTCTGTATATGCAGTAAAGCATGCTTGTTATACTCACTGTGGAACCTAAGGGGTTAATCCTCTGCATTGTGCAAAAAGGATGTTTGACCCTGTCTTCTCTGATCCTCCCCTTCTTCCACTGTCCCTGACTCATCTCCTTTAGAACACAGCCTTGGGGCAAGCTGCACATGCTCAGTTTAGTGTGTATTTTTAGAGGTTTTTTTCTTGGGAGAGTGCATGTGATCAGCACAGGGCCAATCAGCTCCTTATGGTTTATTTCTGGACTCAATTTTAATGGGCTGATTACTTGAAGCTGTCTACTGTTAGCCCACAGTTTCTACAGTGTAATATATGTCATTTGAATCATTTTGTCTCTTTTATTTGGTGTGTATTTAGTTTTTAGTGGAAATTCATCAATAAAACTTTTATGAAACTAAGATAAATTGAAAATAAACATTTCAAAGAAAGTCCTGCTCATTTTGTATGTCTTAAATCTCAATACGGAAACTTCTTTAGACAGTAGAATTGAGCTGTGTTTTACTTCATGCCATACTTATCAATGTTTTAAGTAAGCTTTCTGTCTTTATTTCAGTGCCATGTACTGCTTCTACATATAAGTGTTCTAATAGACTTTGCATCAGCAAGACAAACCCTGAGTGTGATGGAATCCCAGACTGCCAGAATGGCTCAGATGAGCTGAATTGTGGTGAGTAGATGTAATGCGAGAATTTGCCTACAACAGGGAAACATGACAGGATGGTCAAACAATTACAGTTGTGTTCAAAATAATAGCAGTGTGTTGAAAAAAGTGAATAAAGCTCAAAATCCTTCTAATAGCTTTTATTTCCATACACACAAATGCATTGGGAACACTACACATTCTATTCCAAATCAAAACATGAAGAAAAATATATCAAATTTGTGTTGTTCCTCTAAAAAAATTGAAGAAAAGTGAATATTAGACTGTTCAAAAAAATAGCAGTGTTTGTATTCTTCTTTACAAACTCAAACATTCATTATATAAACTGAAAAATGTTTGAAGATTTTGCTTTCCTTTGAATCACTTAATGAATATTTAGTTGTATAAGCACTGTTTCTGAGAACTGCTGTACATCTGTGTTGCATGGAGTCAACCAACTTCTGGCACCTGTGAACAGGTATTCCAGCCCAGGATGATTGGACTACATTCCACAGTTCTTCTCTATTTCTTGGTTTGCCTCAGAAACTGCATTTTTGATGTCACCCCACAAGTTTTCTATTGGATTAAGATCCAGGGATTGGGCTGGCCACTCCATAATGTCAATCTTGTTGGAAAGGAACCAAGATGTTGCACGTTTACTGGTGTGTTTGGGGTCGTTGTCTTGTTGGAACACCCATTTAAGGGGCATTTCCTCTTCAGCATAAGGCAGCATGACCTCTTCAAGTATTCTGATGTATTCAAACTAATCCATGATCCCTGGTATGCGATAAATAGGCCCAACACCGTAGTATGAGAAACATCCCCATATCATGATGCTTGCGCAACCATGCTTCACTGTCTTCACAGTGTACTGTGGCTTGAATTCAGTGTTTGGGGGTCGTCTGGCAAACTGTCTCCAGCCACTAGACCCAAAAAGAACAATCTTACTTTCATCAGTCCACAAAATGTTGCGCCATTTCTCTTTAGGCCAGTCAATGTGCTCTTTGGCAAATTGTAACCTCTTCAGCACGTCTTTTTTTCAACAGTGGGACTTTGCGGGGCTTCTTGCAGATAGCTTGGCTTCACATAGGCGTCTTCTAATTGTAACAGTACTCACAGGTAACTTTAGACCTTCTTTGATCTTCCTGGAGCTGATTGTTGGCTGAGTCCTTGCCATTTTGGCTATTCTTCTATCCATTCGAATGGTAGTTTTTCGCTTTCTTCCACGTCTTTCAGGTTTTGGTTGCCATTTTAAAGCATTTGCGATCATTTTGGCTGAGCAGCCTATCATTTTCTGCACTTCTTTATATGTTTTCCCCTCTCCAATCAACTTTTTAATCAAGGTACGCTGTTCTTCTGAACAATGTCTGGAACGACCCATTTTCCTCAGAGTTTCAGAGAGAAATGCACTGTAACCAGCATGTACAACATTTGCTGCCTTCCTTCCTTAAATAAGGGCAATATTTGCCACCTGTTTTTCAAAGAATGAATGACCTCACTAATAGAACTCCACACTGCTATTATTTTGAACATGCCCCTTTCAATTAGTGATTCAATTACACAGAATCAGCAGCATGCATGTCATGACTGTTGGGTCTGTTGGATTTCTATTACTCTATTACACCTGCTAGTAAATTATTTGCCATGTAGAAATATCATTTCTACCAAAAACAATGATTGATCAGGTTAGTGATGTCTGACTGCTATTATTTTGAACACAACTGTACATGCAGTAGTACCTGTTACATGACCTATGCAGACGATAATGAGCACTGCTCGTCTATGTACGAATGTGTGACACCATACCATCTCTATAGCTGCCTGTCTAAGATCAAACCATCAGGTACAACAGTCATCTGTAGAAAACTAGGCAAACCTTGCCTATAGACATTGTAAACTTTCAAATGTTTTTGTTGTTTTAGCCCTGGTTCACATTGATGCGGTGCGGAATTTGCAGCGATTTCTTTGCGAATTCTGTACCGCATCAGAATCATACCCAGTTCATGCGAACCAATGCGGTTGTGTATGTTAATAACACCCCGAAATTAGTCCACAAAACGCGGTGCGATGTGCAGAATTGGATCACATAGGTGTGAATACCCATGTGATCCGATTCTAGTGCAGACCCAAAAAATGGTCCTGCACCTTTTTGGTACGAGTGTGGTGCTATTTGAGCCATACAAAATGTATGGCTCCGATCGCACCGCACACAAATTGCATGTGATTTGCAAAGGAATGAGGTGTGGTTCCTGTGCAAATCACATGCAATGTACAGAGCCGCACAAGTGTGACCCCAGGCTTAACTACTTATTAGTGTAGTTATATTCCCTGTGCTGTTTCTTACATCATAACGATGGGCTCACATGCTGTGGCTGTAGTTTGTCATGGCTGATCATTTTCCCTATGTCCATGATTTGCTACAGCTATGAACAAGCAAAATGCAAGTACAGGTGAAACTCGAAAAATTAGAATATCGTGCAAAAGTTCATTTATTTCAGTAATGCAACTTAAAAGGTGAAACTAATATATGAGATAGACTCATTACATGCAAAGCAAGATAGTTCAAGCCGTGATTTGTCATAATTGTGATGATTATGGCTTACAGCTCATGAAAACCCCAAATCCACAATCTCAGAAAATTAGAATATTACATGCAATCAATAAAACAAGGATTGTACATGGAACAATATCGGACCTCTGAAAAGTATAAGCATGCATATATACTCAGTACTTGGTTTGGGCCCCTTTTGCAGCAATTACTGCCTCAATGCGGCGTGGCATGAAAGCTATCAGCCTGTGGCACTGCTGAGGTGTTATGGAAGACCAGGATGCTTCAATAGTGTCCTTCAGCTCTTCTGCATTGTTCGGTCTCATGTCTCTCATCTTTCTCTTGGCAATGCCCCATAGATTCTCTATGGGGTTCAGGTCAGGCGAGTTTGCTGGCCAATCAAGCACAGTAATCCCACAGTCGTTGAACCAAGTTTTGGTGCTTTTGGCAGTGTGGGTAGGTGCCAAGTCCTGCTGGAAAATTAAGTCAGCATCCCCATAAAGGTCGTCTGCGGAAGGAAGCATGAAGTGCTCCAAAATCTCCCGGTAGATGTCTGCGTTGACCCTGGACTTAATGAAGCACAGTGGACCAACACCAGCAGATGACATGGCTCCCCAAATCAACACAGACTGTGGAAACTTCACACTGGACTTCAAGCATCTTGCAGTGTGTGCCTCTCCATTCTTCCTCCATACTCGGGGTCCTTGGTTTCCACATGAGATGCAAAAGTTGCTCTCATCGGAAAAGAGGACTTTGGACCACTGAGCAACAGACCAGGTCTGTTTTTCTTTGGCCCAGGTAAGACGCTTCTGACGTTGTTTGTCGTTCAGGAGCGGCTTGACAAGAGGAATACGACATTTGAAGCCCATGTCCAGGATCCATCTGTGTGTGGTGGCTCTTGATGCACTGACTCTAGCCTCAGTCCACTCCTTAGGAAAAGGCCATTCAAAAGTGTTGGGGACTTTCACGACAATCCTCTCCAGGCTGCGATCATCCCTGCTGCTTGTGCACCTTTTTCTTCCACACTTTTCCCTTCCACATAACTTTCTATTAATGTGCTTTGATACAGCACTTTGGGAACATCCAACTTCTTTTGCAATTACCTTTTGAGGCTTTCCCTCCTTATGGAGAGTGTCAATGATGGTTTTCTGCACAACTGTCAGGTCAGCAGTCTTTCCTATGATTGTGATTCCTACTGAACCAGACTGAGAGACCATTTAAAGGCTCAGGAACCCTTTGCAGGTGTTATGGCTTTATTAGCTGATTAGAGTGGGACACTTTGAGCCGAGAATATTGCACCTTTTTACAATATTCTAATTTTCTGAAATTGTGGATTTGGGGTTTTCATGAGCTGTAAGCCATAATCATCACAATTATGACAAATCACAGCTTGAACTATCTTGCTTTGCATGTAATGAGTCTATCTCATATATTGGTTTCACCTTTTAAGTTGCATTACTGAAATAAATGAACTTTTGCACGATATTCTAATTTTTCGAGTTTCACCTGTATGTCGTAAAGGTACACTTCAGGGCACCTACTATTTCAAAATTCAATACAATCTTATTAAAAGTTAACCCTAAGGTGTGCAATAAAAATAATGATCAGAAGGGATATATAGCTATAAAGGGCATTGAATACTACCATTCAGAATATTATTAGTACCATGTATTGGATAATACTTTTAGTTTAAAAGGTTTTATTACACCTTTAAGGCTTAATGCTGAAATGCGTAAGCCATTTTATATGCACATTTTATTAGCTCAATAAAGTTTATTATTCGAGAAGACGAGTGCCGACTATACCAATCCTTATCATTCATTTGCTACAGCTAACCTGTCCCTAATCGCCAAAGGGATGCCCATTCACTCCGTGTGGCATCCTAATTGTGGGAGTGCTAATGTAACAAAGAAACCTTTTTTCAGCTGCACCAGTGAGTTCTCTGTGTGTCTGTGAATGCTCTGCCTGTTTGTGTCTGTGTCAGATCTAATTAGTTCTCGCATGCAGAGCACTAGACTGAGAAAACCAGGGGTCGTGGGATATGTAGTTTCTTCAGGAAGTGCTAGTTCTCAGACTACAAACAGGTCATGCATTATATACATAGAAAATCAGCGAGCGCTAACGAAAACAGCAGCTAATTGCACCAGAAAAAGGAACTACAAGTCCTCTCAATAAAATCAAATAAAACAAGGAAAAGTGCAGCGCATGTGATATAACTGATAAGTGTCTGATAAATATCTATAACATCATTATTAACAACCAGAGACCATTAAAAAGCACATATAAGTCCCATTGATTAGCTCTATGGCGTGAAGGTGCTATTCAAAGTGAAATCCCAGCAGGCTGTGTGTAAATATTCTGAGAATCAGAAATATATGATAAGGTGAGAAGTGGTTATCATCCGGTGGTGTGCGACAGATTAGTGGGATTGCAAACTCACCAGAAGCGCAATTTTAATGCGCGTTGGTTATAAACGTCAGCCTGGAGATCTCCCCTCAATGGAACCTGGTCTGGTCTACGATACTCTCCCTCTGATTTTATGGGCGTTTAAGTGATGTCAATCAGAGGTCCCTCTTATGGATTGTATAATAAGGTCTGGTCATAGGGAAAAACAATCCTTCCTCTGGGCTGGATGAGACCTGGGTCCTTTACATCAGTGTCCACATGGCTATATAAAAATCTTCTCCATTATGCATTATACTGGCCAGAGCCATGCGGCATGCCTCATTTTTTAACACAAACAGAAACTTCTGAAGCAGGAATGTTGAAGATTTACTCTACTATAGGCCATGCACACAGGCCAACAAATACCAGCATGAAACTACTTGATCAATGCACAAAAAAATCAAAACGTTAGGATGTCAATTGTGCCCCCCCCCCGTTTTAACCAGTAATGATGTACAAGATTGTAAGCCTTCTCAAATATTGTATTTTCATCCTATAAATTACCTTGCAATAATAAAAAATGCCCTATCTAAACTTAGGTTGCTTTTGCAAATAAAATTTAAATATATAGTTTATTTTCTGCAACAAGCAAAATGTTTTGTATAGGTACATATAAATAATAAACCACAAAAGTCCTGTTCATTAATAAAGTTGTTTTCTCTGCCATTTTTGTTTCTTTCTCCTTTGTAACAGATTGTGGTGCAGCTCCAGTATTACCCTTTAACAAGATAGTCGGGGGAAGCGGTTCCCTGAGAGGAGAGTGGCCGTGGCAAGTTAGTCTCTGGCTGCGAAGAAAGGAGCACAAATGTGGAGCTGTGCTGATCGCGGACCGTTGGCTGCTGTCTGCCGCTCACTGTTTTGACATGTAGCTATTTGCAGGGCTATATTTATTCTGTACTGGTTACTAGAATGTCACTAAATGTCATTTCCTTATCATTTCTATAAAAATCAGATTTCAGCAAAATGCTGCTACTTTAGTACACTTCATAACTGCATTAGAGTCAATGGGGAGGGCCAAGTTAATGTGTTTTTTATGAGTGCTATGGGCTTCAAATGGCTCCTAAATTTTACTGAAGCTGGTTTTGACTAACCTTAAAGCGGAGTTCCACCCAAAAGGGGACGTTCCACTTTAAAGATTGGTTCCCCACTCCCCATCCGCTCCCCATTAAGGATTGGCAACTTTGGGGAGTGGGGGGGGGTACTGGGTACCTGAATTTGACAGGTACCCGCTCCCACTTCCGCTGTGATCGCCTAGGTGATCCGAAACAGAAGTTGTCCTCCTATACCCTCTCTCCCTGAAGTCTTGTGGGACACGTGACAGGTCCCAGAAGACGACGGGACCATTCAGGAAGCGCAGAGCTCCTCACGCATGCGCAGTGGGCACCCGGCTGTGAAGCCGCAAGCTGTCACAGCCGGGTGCCCACACTGAAGATGCCGTCACCTGGAATACAGGACGCCCAGTGAAATGGGCTGCGGCGGGGGGATCGTTGGACAGGTAAGTGGCTGTTTTTTAAAAGTCAGCAGCTACAGTTTTTGCAGCTGCTGACTTTTATTTTTTTACAGAGTGAGTGGAACTCCACTTTAAGCAGGCCATGCATTATATAATTTTCTTGTTCAATTTCCTTTAGATTTCCTTCAACTACTATAGTGCAAGGGCTTCTCTGATTGTATATACATTGAAAGTGTTTAGGTTTGACCTCATATTATATGAATTTGGTAAATCTAAAATTTAACAAGAAAATTGTATAATGTATGGCCAGCCTTAGTCTTCATATTTCAAAGAATGTATGATAAAACATTAAAGTGACAGTACTCAAATTACAATGCACAGAAAATGGAAAAAAACAGATATAGAAAAAAACTGAAAATCTGTAAACTAAATTACCTTAAATTAATTTCCCTCTTAAAAACATCCTCTAAAGAAAAAAAAAAAAAAGAAAAGCTTAACCAGTTCCCGCCTGGCCTACTGTAAAATTACAACCGGGCAGGATTTTAGTCACTCTGGGTGGACGTGATATGATTACCTCCTGGATCGCTGCCTCGCGCACGCATCTGCAGGGCCGATCTGTCTCAACTGTGGCGAGATCTGTCTCCAGCTGTGTCCATCGGACTCAGCCAATTACTAGTCTGCGTACCGGCTCATTTGTGGTACCATGTGACCGCTGTGACCAATGACAGCAGCTCACATGACTATTGTAAACAATGGATGGCTTCCTTTCATGCCATCCATTGTATACAATTTGTGTTGCTAGCTTTGATTGGTCACAGTGATCACATGGTACAGACTGGGCCAATCACAGCCCATCTGTGTCATGTGATTATCTGTGCCCAATCACAGCTAATTACAACAAAACAAATTGAATGAATCGGTTTAATTTAGTTTAGTGCTTGCTTATAGCAATGAAATTCATTGCTATAAGCAATCATGTGTAAAAAAAAAAAAAATACTGATCACTTCCCCAGAGTAGTGCAATGTTACTATGATAACATTATATTATTCTGGTCACAGTGTGGTAGAAAAAAAATTGTAAAAAAAATTGATTTTTTTTGTACTCACTGGTCACATTTTTAAAAAAATCTCTTCATTTTCCAAAAATTTATGACAAAACAATTACAACTTCAAAAAACTTGCCATGCCTCAGTCTGTCTACTTTCCAAAAAAGGGTAATTTGTGGGATACCTGTACTGCCCTGGCATTTGTGGGCATCACAAAATGAGATAGGCCATCAGTACATCAGGATTGATTGATTTCCATAGTTTGTGGACTCTATAAATTTCCTACAGGCTAAATAATATACACTGATTTGGGTTATTTTCACCAAAGAAATGTAGCAGTATACATTTTGGCCTAAATTTATGAAGAACAATTATTTATTTGCTAAATTATATTACAGAAATGAAGAAAAACAAAATTTTCAGTCTTTTTTCATTTATTTAGCAAACAGTAAAACCCCAGTGGTTGTTAAATACCACCAAAAGAAAGCTCTAGTTGTGTGAACAAAATGATAAAAATTTAGTTTGGGTACAGTGTTGCATGACCGCGCAATTGTCATTCAGAGTGTGACAGCATTGAAAGCTGAAAATTGGCCTGGGCAGAAGTGGTTAATAAGCAAAATTCAGTCTCCATTTTTCCAGAAGATAAAATTGTTGATTTCACACAATTTACTCCTCTCATTTCCATTGGCTGCTCTTTCTTAGGCAGAAAGATGTCTATGTGAATGATTGTATTCTATGGAATAGATGCTGTATATAGATGGAACATGAAGATCATGATACAACAAATTACTTCATTTTGACTGTATTTTGTCAATTAATTGAGCTTTCTGGCAACCATCTTAAAGTAAACCTGTCATAAACAGAGGCAAGTCCAAAATTTCCCATTAGTCCTCTTCCCCTCTGGAACAATTATTTTTATTTATCACACACGTTAAAATCCTAGCCGGGATTTTGACAGCTGTGGAACCAGAAACAGTCAGAGATGAGCGTTTACGGGGGTTTACTCTGCACAAATAAGATTGGGGAATGGATGTACCCCTAGCTCCTCTCGCTTACCATCCTGATGTCACTTGTTGTTGTACCGGACTCCTGAAAGGAGCAGGAGAGCTAAGAACCACCAAGCAGGAGAGGCTGGCACCCACAAGTGCAATATAGCCAGAAGACTTTTAGGGCTCATTTACACTTGATTCAAAATTTGGCATCGGACGTGCTTTTTTTTTTAAAATGCCAGTCGAAGCACCTGTCACGAAGTTAAATGGAAAGCTTACAGTACTGTTTACACTTTGCATTTGCTTTGCTTCAAAAATTATACCCAATATTGCTTTCTTGGTGCTTCAAAAGTATCTCCAAAACCTCCATAGAAGTCTATGGCAAAGCTCGCTTACAGCATCTGCAGCTTTTGAGATACTTTTATTCAGCTTTAGCTTTCCTTTGTTTTGGAGGTATTGCAGGTATGAGATATCTCAGGATGCACTGGGAATCCAACAAGTGAACCATAAAGATGTCATCAGCAGTCACTTTCAGTTCATATATATATTCTGGAAATAAACAGAGGGCGCACCGGGCCTAGTGCATTAAAAGGATAAAAAGTTAGTATCGTACTCACAATTGACATACAGGACAAAGGCACATCACACTAAACAGCAGTGTCCAATCCACACTGCATATAAGTCCAAAAATGGAACCCTGGACTTCCAACTGGCTAACACATTTCGAGTAAGCTGAGTCCTTGAAACTCGTAAGCCAGTTGGAAGTCTAGGGTTCCATTTTTGGACTTATATGCAGTGTGGATTGGACACCGCTGTTTAGTGTGATGTGCCTTTGTCCTGTATGTCAATTGTGAGTACGATACTTACTTTTTATCCTTTTTAATAAATATTTTTTATGATAATGCACTAGGCCGGTGCGCCCTCTGTTTGTTTTCTTTCTAGCTAGTGACTTTGGACTACCCCGGTCCATTGAGGGCAACAAGGAGTGCATATTCCAGGACATCTGAATTATTACCTCAAGGTTATAACTGTCTCGCGAAGCATGTCCTCAGTCTGCAACAACTACTAATAGCATGTTTGTGGTCTCAGACCATCACCTGTTGCATCTTCTCCATATAGCATTCTGTAGCATTGCATTCACTGAATATAACGTGTGGCCCCTGGGCAATTTGAGGACTTATTAAGTAAGTTGACCATCAATGACCGAAGCCTTCTAGGAATTTACAGATTTAGGTACACAATCCATAAAAGTTGCTGATAACAAATGCATTTTATGGCGAGCGGTTCTCATGTTTCAGTTCTGGTCTTCCACACTTGCTATAAACCTGTATGATTTCCACCATGACTGTGCTTTTCATTATTCTCAGCTATGGTGATCCAAAACTGTGGGCAGCATACTTGGGAACCCCCTTTCTTAATGGAGTGGAGGGAAGAGTGGAAAAGATTTTCCGGATACATAAGCATCCTTTCTACAATGTCTACACACTGGATAATGATGTGGCCTTACTGGAGCTGCCTTCACCACTCTCCTTTACTAATCTGATCAAGCCCATCTGCCTTCCAGATACAAGTCACAGCTTTTCAGAAGGAACCAAATGCTTTATCACAGGTTGGGGATCTACTAAGGAAGGAGGTAATCTCACAGCAAAATCAGTGCTCTATAAATCATGTAAAATACTGGCTGGGTTCCACCTTAATGTCCATATGTGAACTTTGGCTTGTATATATCCCAGGTCCAATGTCCAGACAATTGCAGAAAGCCTCTGTTACCATAGTTGGGGATCAGACATGCAGAAAATTTTACCCCATTCAGATCAGTCCCAGAATGCTTTGCGCTGGCTTCATGCAAGGAGGAGTTGACAGTTGCTCGGTATGTATTGTTCAAATATTGTTGCCTTTAATATGCATTTAGTAGACCATGATCTGTCAAAACTGCCCATATTGCACTATTTATCCATTGACTTTTTTTTTTTACATTTTAGGTAAAATTAGACAATTAATCAGAACTCAAGCCATAATCTCAGAGTCTCAATTATAAACCCACTAATATACACTATATTGCCAGAAGTATTGGGACACCCCTCCAAATCATTGGATTCAGGTGTTCCATTCAGCTCCATGGCCACAGGTGTATAAAATCAAGCACCTAGGCATGCAGACTGCTTCTACAAACATTTGTGAAAGAATGGGTCACTCTCAGGAGCTCAGTGAATTCAAACGTGGTACCGTGATAGGTTGCCACCTGTGCAATAAGCCCATCCGTGAAATTTCCTTGCTACTAAATATTCCACGGTCAACTGTTAGTGGTATTATAACAAAGTGGAAGCAACTGGGAACAACAGCAACTCAGCCATGTAATATGATGGAGCGGTCAATGCATGCTGAAGTGCACAGTGCGCAGAAGTCGCCAACTGTCTGCAGAGTCAATAGCTACAGACCTCCAAACTTTCTGTGGCCTTCAGATTAACAAAATAGTGCGTAGAGAGCTTCATGAAATGAGTTTCGATGTCTGAGCAGCTGCATCTAAATCTTACAATAACAAGTGCAATGCAAAGCGTCGGATGCAGTGGCGTAAAGCACACCGCCACTGGACTCTAGAGCAGTGGAGACATGTTCTCTGGAGTGACAAATCACGCTTCTCTGTCTGGCAATCCCATGGACGTGTCTGGGTTTGGCGGTTGCCAAGAGAACGGTACTTACCTGACTGCATTGTGTCAAGTGTAAAGTTTGGTGGAGGGGGGATGATGGTGTGGGGTTGTTTTTCAGGGGTTGGGCTTGGCCCCTTAGTTCCAGTGAAGGAAACTCTTAAGGCGTCAGCATACCAAGACATTTTGGACAATTCCATGCTTCCAACTTTGTGGGAACAGTTTGCAGATGGCCCCTTCCTGTTCCAACATGACTGCACACCACTGCACAAAGAAAGGTCCATAAAGACATGGATGAGTGAGTTTGGGGTGGAGGAATTTGACTGGCCTGCACAGAGTCCTGACCTCAACTCGAAAGAACACCTTTGGGATGAATTAGAATGGAGCCAGGCCTTCTCGTCCGACATCAGTGACCTCACAAATGCACTTCTGGAAGAATGGTCAAACATTCCCATAGACACACTCCTAAACCTTGTGGACAGCCTTCCCAGAAGAGTTGAAGCTGTTATAGCTCCAAAGGGTGGGCCAACTCAATATTGAAGCCTACGGACTAAGACTCGGATGCCAATAAAGTTCATGTGCATGTAAAGGCAGGCATCCCAATACTTTTGGCAATATAGGGGTTGATTTACTAAAGGCAAATAGGCTGTGCTCTGCAAGTGCACTTGCTCTAGCTCTGAGGGGAACAAAAAAAAAAAAAGCTTTGCCTCAGTTCAGAGCTTCCCCTCGGATATAAAGCAACTGCATTTGCAGTGCACAGTATATTTACCTTTAGTAAGTCAACCCCATAGTGTATGTTCTAGTTCAACAACCTTTCACCCTGAAATATGGTATCTCATCTAAATAGGGATAATAGGGATCATAGGAAATGGGCGCAGTTGTTCTTTTTTCCTTAGTTGTTTTTTCCCCACCTCTGTAGAATAGACAATGAAAGGATAGCAGTCCACCAATGAAATCATTGCATAGATTTCCACAGCTGTAAACATGATCAAAGACAAAGCATGGCACAAAGCAATAGAGCCTGATTTGCTTAGAATGCTGTTGCTTCCTTTTCCAGGCCTGTTTGTGTGAGCTAATCCATGAAGCCTATATAAAGACACATTTGTTTACCTATAATAGCTAAATATAAAATATGTGTACAGTTTGTAGCATGACCAGTTAGAACTTTTGGAGCAGTGTCATCCAGTTTTCTGAATTTTAAATGTACATTATGTTTATCTTTTTAGGCATATCTAAAGGCAACATTTTTTTTTTGGGTAGAGTGGAGAGAGATTAAGGCGCCTGTTGGGTTTTTATTGCTGCGTTTGGGGATTCACCCTTTTTATTTCTCCCAGTGAAAGAAAATCCCAAATTTTGAGTTGTCACCAGAACAGGAATAGAGAGGAAATCTTCCAATGGAGTTCTGGTGACAACCAAGGATTTCCTTCAGTTTGGATGCATTTCCTCTAACTTTCTATTGTGGCTATGGAACAGGAAGTTAAGGGAAATCTCCCCAGTGAGACTCAAAACACTGACAGGGGTTATAACCCTCCCTTAATCTATACAAAATGAAGAAAAAAAGTGTTAGCTTTGGATTTAGTTTAAGGACTGATGTGAGAAAGAGGGTAACTTTTGAATCAATAAACACCTTTCTTGCTAGAAAATGATGCTAATTCTAGAGACCTAAAGGAAATTGCAGATGGCTAGCATAAAAGGTACAATAATCAACCATAACATTATGAGCACCAACCTAATATTGAGTAGCTCCCTCATTTGTCACCAAAACAGCCCTGGCCCATTGAGGCATGAATTGCACTAGACCTCTGAAGATATGCTGTGGTATCTGGCACCAAGCCATCAGTAGCAGATCCTTTAAGTCCTGTACGTTTGGGAGGTGGGATCTCCATGGATCGGATCCCACAGATGCTCGATTGGATTGAGATCTGGAGAATTTAGAGCCCAAGTCAACACCTCAAACTCATTGCTGTGTTCCTCAAACCATTCTTGAACCATTTTTGCAGTATGGTGGGGCGCATTATTCTGCTGAAGGAGGCCACTGCCACCATGGAATACCGTTTTTATGAAGGGGTGTACTTGGTCAGCAGCAATGTTTAGGTAGGTGGTACGTGCTGGTAACAGCCACATGAATGACCGGACCCAAGGTTTCCCAGCACAATATTGCCCAAATCATCACACTGCCTCTACTGGCTTGCCTTCCTCCCATATTGCATCCTAGTGCACACGCACCAGGACTTACAAATGATGTAAAAAAACATGATTCATCAGACCAGGCCCATGTGCCCATCGTATGCGCTTTTGGCTCTGGACACAGGTCAGCATGGCCCCATACACAACAAACTGCAACACACTGTGTGTTCTGACACTTTTCTATTGGAACCAGCATTACCTTTTTTTGTGAAATTTGAGCTCCAGTAACTCTTTTGTTGGAACAGACTACACCGGCCAACAAGCTTTGCTCCCCACGTGCAACAATGAGCTTTGGCTGCCCATGACCCTCTTGCTGGTTCATAGATTTTATTTCCTTGGACTACTTTTGGTAGGTCCTGACCACTGCAAGCTAGGAACATCCCACAACAGTTGTAATTTTGGAAATAGTCTAACCCAATCATCTAGCCATTACAATTTGGTTCTTGTCAAAGTCGCTCAAATGCATATGATTGCCCATTTTTGTTCTGCTTTTAAACACAGACTTCAGAGACAAATTAATTTGCTGCCTAACATATCTCACTTAGGCTGCATCCCCTAAATCATCTATCAATGTAAATGGAGTTGGCTCTGGCTATTCTGGCAGGAACCCAATACCAATGAAAGAGAAACTTAGGTGGTTTCCATAATAGAAGAAACAAAAGGAATATCTAGCTGTACTCAGCCAAGGTTTGCCACAATCCTCCAGATCCACAGGGGGACTCTATGTCCTGTTCTCAATAAGCAATAGAGAAGAAGGGGAGCCAATGGCATTTAGTGTGGGTTATAACATTGAAATACATTTAGGCGTCCCTGCAGCATGGAGGAAATTGTGTTCAAAAGCCATTTTAGTGTACGGGAAAGAGCTCAGCCTCACCAAGGCCAGTATCGTATACCTCAGTTGTAAATTGTGAAAAAGTTCAGAAATAGGCACAGCATGATGTACTTGAAGAGGAGGCCCAGGTGAGAAAATTGCAAGAGGTGAAGAAATGATGGATGTGGGTAAACCCATAAGCATGTTACCCAGCAAAAGACTTGGTGTGGGTCAAGCCAAGAGCGGATGGGGGGAGAGGGATTGGGTTATTGAGGATTGGCAATAGGGTAAAAAAAAAAAAAATAGCAAATAAAGAATAGCAAATAAAATCCTAGACCTTCAAACTATGTGTTAATAGAGGGCTCAGTGCTCCCCACATATTCGGGCTGCGGGCTTCCAGGTATTGACCGCTGACTGCTTTCCTTGGCTGGGCCAAGATGATGTTACCGGGGTGCATGCGCAGGAATTCAGTCAGCTTGCCATTGCCAAATTTGTACAATGAACTGTGCATGAGCAGCTCACTGTGCAGGGCCGGACAGGCAGGTAAGTAACTTTAATGCAGAAGACACACAATATATGTAGCATATTTCTTCTGCATTAAAAATCCTGCCTGTTCACCCTTTTATTTGCCATAAAGTTTCACTTTAATTAGAAAAATGCATCCATCATATCTAAGTAAGTGCATCTGTATAAGAGAAATGTTTATACATCTCAATCCTTTCATTAGGAAAAAGGCAATTAGAGGCAGCTTTGGAATATAAAATGGACATGAAAATGTTAACCTGAGGAGAAGTGCATGTGTGGCTCTGTAGGTGTCAACGTCTAACTTTTACTAATTTCTTTTTTCTTTTTAGGGAGATGCTGGGGGACCTCTAGCATGCAGGGAACCATCTGGACGATGGTTTCTAGCTGGAATAACCAGCTGGGGCTATGGGTGTGCAAGGCCCTATTTTCCAGGAGTTTACACCAGGATAACATCTGTCCGCAACTGGATTGGACAGACTTTACGTTTATAAGGGATTCAACTCAGGGAGTGGCAAAGTCAGAAGGCCAAATGGATCATTATAAAATGCTTGCAGGGAAGAGCTAAACTGCTGACCTTAGAGCATGGAATGACCACAAAAGGACATTTTACTGCCCAGTTGACTTGTATGCTTTTGAAGTGGACCATTTAGACTATTTTGTATAAATAAAAGGTGACCGATTGTTATGACCACCTTATGAAGAACTTGTGTAAGACATGATTGCATGCACCCGATCACTGGGACACAAATTAACAGCACAATGTTAACTGGTTACAAGTTCATTCTAATATAGGAATACAATAAAAATGATCAGAGTGCTACATCTGATATGACTAGAGGATTTATAGACAGCAGTGGTTTAAATAAATTAAAGAGGATCTATCTTCATATAAGCTCTCCTCTGTTTTTATGTGCACCTCACGTTCTTACAGAAGTCCTGAAATACTTACCTAGAATGCAGAAATTGAAATCACTAAGATACCAGAGTGCACAGCCATATAAACAAATGCCATGACATGAAATGTGGTTGATTTCTACTTCAGCATTGGCTAGTCGATTGGTTGCTGCTGGATCCTGGAGCAGCAGAAGTTTCCAAAGAATTTCAGGCCTTGTGCAAGCCTTTCTTACTTTGAAAGAAAGGATGGGCTTATATGATAGGTCCACTTTAAGTCACAACAGGGCATATCACACCAATAAGCAGCTCAAAATAGATTGAAGCGCTGCTGAACTTCCATTATCTTTTGATACCCCCCAAAAATGGAAACATTGTAAAGAAATTATGTAGCATGTGCTAGAGTGAAATGTAATAGTTTTTATTCATTAATAATGATTTGTACATTCTGCTCATTCACACTACAGGCAGCAATGTTGAGAAAAGACCTAATATTTTGGAAATTACTTTAAATAAACGATAGTGACAGCACTAAAGTATTAAGCACTCAAAGCCTTAATTTCTCAAGTAATTAACTGGCAGCCACAATAATGAATCACAATCATTTTTATTTTGTCATCCTTGTGTCCATCATGAAAAATGTAAAAATGAAGACAAAAGAGAATGGGGAAGACAAAAGCAAGATGACATCAGCAATCACCTTCTGATAATCTGTAACAGGGTTGTAATGAATATGTATGGGATTTTGTATGAAAACCAAAATTACCTACTGATTAAACACTACTTTTTTCACATCTGTCTCATCTGTTAAAAAAAATAACAGCTGTACCATTAAAAACCAGTTTGGTAGAGAAGAGCCAAAACAGATACAATACATTTAGAAAATGTGGCCAAGTTTAAAACAAAACATGTATTACTGACTTGACAAGTGCTGCTTTTACGGATGCTGTTCATTTGTATTTTTTATAGATGCCCATAATTGTAAAAGGTAATATTTTACACAACATATATACGATTCCAAATATATCCAACAGGATAAAGATGGTACATAGGAGGCAAACAATTGTGGGAAGCCCCTATGAACCAGACATGAATAGACAGCATAGAAACAAAAATATCAGTCTTATTACACTCCTGCACAGAAGGCTGCCAATGAGAAATTCATCAGAACTGCTACATTAAGGATACATGTAACAGCAGGTTAAGCATCAGTTCATCAATGGCATAGTCATTAGGTTTATAATTTAAAATTGAACCCATTAACTGCCAGTAGCTGCTCCCTGCATAATGGGAATGGTAAACTCATGGCTGTTTAGTTCCCGATGTCAGCAATAGAGGTCAGTTAGTGTAGGGTTCTGTTGGATGAAGATGTCCCGGCTCATGTCACATCTTAGCACGCTCTCGCTGTAGCCTGGAGTTGTAAGCTCTGGATACGGTATTCCAGGCATCCATGTATCTGTCCATGCACATTGCAATGCACTTCTGTGGTACAAAACAAAAGCCATTACTTTATGACAGCTGGATTCCCAAAACAAACCCGAAAATCCAGAAAAAGGCATATGCACTACTCTTCTTTTATAAGTGTTTTCATACGACGTTCAAGAACTATGGTTTTACAGTGTAATCCCATCCAATTTAAAACTGCCCCCCCCCCCCCAAAAAAAAACAAAAAACTGCATACTACAAATAATAAGCAAACATTTTTACGCCATCCATACATATAAACACTATACAGAAAAACAATGTTTTAAAACACGAACATACATTACATAAGAAATGTACAAAATTGTGTTAATTTTTTAAACGGCATTTTACACTTTCAAATGTTTGTTATTTTAACCATTTCAGCTCTTTGGACATACTATGTACGTCCAAAGAGTGAACCTGTAATCACAAACTAATAACTGCAGTAGCAGCCATCAGCTTGTGTAGATTTTGTTAAGCCTGTTTGAAAGTGATGTGACAACTTCATAGCTGTTGATCACTGTCGTGAAGCTGGTGGTGCGGTGCTCCACCCTCCTCCACGCTTCCTGGGATCTCTCGCTCTTATTGGAGCTTTGGAACACGACCACCAGCTAGAGGAGGTAGAGCACTATGAGACCAAGGCAAATCCATGTCTTGATCTCACATGTAAACACTGAACTGTACTGGCCAGGGAAGGGTGAATCTGAAACTGGAAGTGACATCACTTCCAGTTTCAGATGCACCCGTTCTTGGCCAGAACAGCCAGGTGACAGATCTACCCAAGCCAATCTGCACATGGTTAGTTGGTGTGAAGGGCAGGAGAGACATTGGAGTCTATTAGAGCCTTGATGTCTCCATAAAGAGTACCTCTCACTTGCCCAATGCTATCACATGAGGGTTTATTAACCCCTTGTGATGGCAATCAAGTAAAAAAAAAAAAAAAAATTAAAAATACCAGAAGTAAAAAAATAAATAAATAAAATTCTAATAAAATATATTTTTAAAAAAATTACCATAGCCCCCATTGCCCAGCACACCTGCACAAACAGAAGCCCAGGGTGTGCACACATATGTAAACTGCGATCGCACCACATGTGTGAAATATCACTGCGAACTTCAGAGTGAGAACAATAAATCTAGCACAAGAGCTCCTAGTTAACTCTAATGAGCTTTAAAGGCTTTTGAAGCATCACCCATGGTAATTTTTGGGCACAGTAGTTTTTAGCTATATTAAGACATGGATGTTTGGTATCTATTTACTCGATGTAGCCTTATATTTTAGATTTTAACCAAAAATGTTTTTTTTTGCACCAAAATTCAATTTTATTATATTTGTTTCCTAAAAATTTGCATTTAATAAACAGTTGTGCAGATGTGACATAACTGAAAATTTTTATCACCTTTTTTATTCTACAGGGCCTCTGCTTTCAGAAAATATAAAATGCTCTGGGGGGGTTTAAGTAATTTTATTGCCAAAAATTAAGATTTTTACATGCATGCGGAAAATAAAAAGAGAAACTGCTCTGGAGATGAACTGATTAAATAGGTATTAGCGTAGTTGTCCCTTGTTTGCCTTACCTTGTACTGATGAGCTTACATGTTGCTGCAGTTTGAAGCGTCATGGCTGGTTGATCCCCCTATATTCATGCATGTCCCTATTCACATGAAGGACAGGCAACCTTTTGCAGGTCACACAGCATCCAGTGCATGTCTATGCATTTCTCTTTTGCATCACAAATGCGTGAGTGCTAATGTGATGAAACAAAAAACATCTCTTCCAGCATGGTAAGCTCTGTTAATTGATCTCATTGGTAAAGCAATAGACTGAGACCCAGGGATTCTGAAATATGCATTTTCTTCACCGGAAAATTCAGCTCTTAAGCTGGCCATGGATAGATCATTTTGTTTTGATGATTTATTTATTTTAATACAGGTACTTATATGGCGCTGTCAATTTACACAGTGCTTTACACCTATTGTACATTCACATCAGTCCCCGCCCTCAAAGGACTTACAACCTAAGATTCCCAACTCACATTCATACATACACATACTAGGGCCAATTTAGATAGGATACAATTAACCTACCAGCATGTCTTTGGAGTGTGGGAGCAAAACCACACAGGCACAGGGAGAACATGTAAACTCCAGGCATGTAGTGATGTGGTTGGAATTCAAACCGACAATCCTAATGCTGCTAGGCAGAAGTGCAAGCCACTTACCACTGGGCTGAACCCCCCCCAAAAAAAAAAACAAAAACACAAACTCCCATCCACACATTTGGTGGGTGGAGGTGAATGGGGGAATCCCCCCACTGCACTAGTGTATTCTGGCAGTGGGGGAGGTGTTATGTTGCCTGCCCACTGTCTGGTTTAACCCCTAAAAACCCACACCAGTGTTCTGCAATTGTGTGCATGTGGTTAGTGGTTGAGTTTAACAGGCAGGGGATATTCTTGCCGCACTGCGATACAAAACATTATGGCATTTGTACATCCCCATTGCCTGCTATTGCAGCTTAAGGGGTGCAACTGGGATTTGGGGGGGCTAGCTAAAAAACACATCTCAGCCGCAAGAGTAAACACAGCCCAAGGGTGTAAGCCACATACCTGCTCTGAATTATCCAAAGAGCTTCCTGGCTTTCCAACACATTTTCGAAAACATTTCTCTGTCATTCTCTGTCAAGGCAACAGGACACTCATCAGAAACACCAGGCCATCACACAAACAGTGGCAACAAGTGAAAATAATCATTTGACTTTAAATGTTAAAATTATATAATTAGATTCTACACCATATACTCTTAAAGTGTACCTAAACCCAAGAACAAAAATGTAACAAGGCGCGACTTACCAGTCCTTCGATGTGGTGGTTTCAATTGTAGCATTACCACCTGTTGATCCTGCTATTAATCCAATGATGGAAACTGAAAAAAGCATTATCAGTGTTCCTAGCTATATTCTATGAACTACAAAACAAATGCCCTCTATGTAAGGGAAAAGAGGAGGTGTTTGTAGCCGAAATCAGCCTAGGCTGACAACACTGCTTCTCTACAGATCCAGTTCAGTGAGCAAGTTTTCAATCTAGGACAGAGAATGTTACTGGCAGGATCATCTAAAGAAAGAAATCTAATGCAGCCACCAAGTCTTAGGACCGGTAAGCATCAATATAATAGGTTTGTTTTTCAGTTTAGATATGCCCACAATTTTTCTAGATTTTTTTTTTTTTCCCAATTGTACACTGCATGTGGTGCATGTGCAGTGTGCACTGTCAGTTTCTGCAACAGAGTTCGGCCAAATGCCAGGTTAACATGCACACAGAGGAGTTATATCATCAGCAGCCACTGAATGACTGAAGAAAGAAGGTGGTCCAGAATCTAAATTTGAGGGCACGGCAATGGCAGCGATGAGTAGAGTGGACTCTTCAGTGGTTCTGCAGCTACACAAAGTTCAAGTTTGGCTTTAACCACTTTACCTCAAGGCCACTTCCGCAACTTTGTTTACATTTTAAAAAGCAGTAATTTTCTGCTAGAAAATGTCTTAGAACCTCCAAACATTAAAGATTTTTTAAAATCAGAAGCCCTTGAGAATAAATTAGTGGTTTTTGCTTTTTGTTGCACGATATTTGCACAGCAGTTTTTCAAACACAATTTTTAGGAACTTAATTGCAAAAAAATCCTCCATACATAATCACATTTTTTGGTAAAATATAAAAGATGTTACGCCGAGTAAACAGATACCAAACATGTCATGCTATAAAACTGTGCAACAGACATGTGGCAGGTATTTTTATAGAGGGACCTGGGATCTATGAGACCCCCAAATCCCTCCTCTGCACTTAAAAGCATTAAAAACACCAATATCTGTGATTTTGAATGCTTTCAGATTTTTAAAGATGGTGCTGAAAGTTTCTGAGTAAACCGGAAGTGATGTCAGGTCATCAATTCTGGTTTACAATAAAGGAATGCTGATCAAAGACGATGCCGGTGGGACGGAAGATCCCGAGAGAGTGGCAGGAGGGAACTTCCCCTCTTACTACAATAGAGCAGCTACTAGCCGCTTGGACTGCTTGTACAAGGGAGACAACCGCTGGTTCTAGAATAAACAGCTGGCCTTCCATCTGCGAACTGCTAAATCATTAGATAGCACTGAACACAGAAGAAGCCGATCTGAGGGACACTGTGTGATTGGTCATTGCTGTGATCACATGCTCTTGTTTACATGGTTGATCCCCCTTCCTCTTACCAGACAGGAAGGAGAGAGATCGTAGTAATTTGTGAATGATCGAAGAACGAATAGATTAGCAGCTGCAGATCCAGTTTCCCTACACTTTTTTTTAAGCCTTTTCCCCACCCCTCCTACATATATGATCTCCACCCTGTCACTGATTGTGACCTGTATATTAACCCCTCATCACCCTCATCTTACACATCAACCCCTTGATCTCCATCCTCCCACTGTATAAAATCCATGCATTAACCCCTTCACCTCCTCCTATCCCTGTGTACATAAATGTATCCAGCGCACCGCTACCAAGCGTTGTGTTTAACCCCCTCAGTACCAGCTACAAATTGTGATAAAACATGAGATCACTTTGGGGTATTCACTTCCCAAAAAAGGGAAATTTAGGGCTATGAGTACTGTCCTGTTATTTTTGTCTCACCAGGGGGCTGGCTGCCTAAAAATAGAAGGGACAGCCAGCTCCTGATGACATCAGGAAAGAAGATGGTGGTGTATGATCCAGCAGGACAACAATGGATTGGCTGGGCAGGTAAGCATTTGAATAGATGAACCAGCATAAAAGATAAGAGGGGTGGGGGGGCATGGGACAGGACGAACTAAGGTTCCTCTTTTAAACCACTTCCTGAACAGGCCATAGACAAAACACATGCTCAGTGGGAGGTGGAATACCAGGGTTACAGCTGCAGCAATATGCCATAACCCCAGTTTTGTTTTGTTTTTTTCAACCGGCAATTCTCTAACCGATAAAAGTGGTCTGAGCGGCGGATTTGCAGCTGGATCACTTTTAGAAGCAGTGGGTTGGTTCTTGGGCTTACCTAAATGATCGATAGCCCGTGAACCGATCCAGCAGTTGCAGCTGCTTGTCAGCAGAGATGAGTGGAGTTAAATGGCCTCTGCTCATCCCTATGGCCTAGGAGTGATGAGATGATGTTACTTCTGGTTCCAGCCTAATGTAAACAAGCCCTTTTTTTAAATTTTTTTTATTTTATGAAGCACTAGATGAAGGTTTTTTTTTTTTTTTTATTTAATCTAATGCTGTAGAGCAAGGGTCTCCAAACTGTGGCCCCTGGGCTGGATGTAGCCCTTTGCTTGCCTTTATCCGGCCCTTGGAGCATTATTCCTTCCACTGGCACCAAAGGTGGAGCAGTATTCCTCCCACTGGCACCTAAGATAGGGAACTAATTCTCCCAATGAAACCAGTGATGGGACACTATTCCTCTCACTGACACCAGTGATGTAATTTGTTTTCCACCTAGTGACCACCGAGCCTATGGCACGGTTTACTTCCACCAATGACAGGGCATTTCATAGTCCCACTGGCCACAGTCAGACCTGCCTACAGTGTTTTGAAAGTTTGGAGACCCTTGCTGTAGAGGAAAGATGTAGGGTCTTACTGATCCCAGATCTCTCTATAAAGAGGACCTGTCACTGCTTATTTCTGTCACAGGGGATGTTCACATTCCTTGTAATGGGAATAAAAGTGATAATCATTATTTAAAAAGGGACATTGTAAAAAAAAAAAAAAAAAAAAAAAAAAGTAGTAAAATAAAATTTATTAAAGCCCCCCTCATGCACAGCGATGAACGCATACATAGGTCATCATATAAGTATAGTGCAGCGCTGCGATTTGAGTGAATATAAAAATAAATGAATATGTAAAGTTCATGAAATCTTCAGAAATATACAGATTCTGAAAAGGACTTGAAATGAAAGTCTTCCTTAAATTAAATAGGTGACTGGAACTGTGTAAAACAATGCGCACACACCAATCGCGCATTAAATATGCGCATGTATTTGAACCCAGGCAAAACACAGGTAATCAGCAAAACACACAATACATCTCTCACAGGTAGATCATGGGCCTTGGGTGTAGTGATATACAGCAGGACTCAGAAAGCACACCTCTTCTGGATGCAAAATATACTGGAAACCTGGTATCACTACAAGGCCGATGATCTACCTGTGAGAGATGTATCGTGTGTTTTGCCGATTACCTGGATTGATGATCATATACATGCCCATATTTAATGCGCGGTCGGTGAGTGCGCATTTTTTCTACACAGTTCCAGTCACCTATTTAAGGAAGACTTTCATTTCAAGTCCTTTTCAGAATCTGTATATTTATGAAGATTTTATGAACTTTATATATTTATTTTTATATTCACTCAAATCGCAGCGCTGCACTATACTTATATGATTTGTGTTATAAGGTTTTGGTGATTCCTTTGAGTGTTCTAGCAGCTGAATATGAGCGCTCGCTATATTCCTTTTTATACATAGGTCATGTCCACTTATGTAAACTGTGTTCAGATCACACATGTGCAGTAACGCCGTGAACGTCAGTGCAAGAGCAATAATTCTAGCACTAGATCTCCTCTAACTCTAAACTGGTAACCTGTCAAAATGTTTAAAGCATCCCCCCATGGAGATTTTTAGGTGCTGTAGTTTGGCGCCATTCCACGAGTGTGTGCAATTTTGAAGCATGATATGTTGAGTATTTACTCGGCATAATATCTTTCATATTGTACAAAAAAATGTGGTTATATATACAGCGTTTTGTTATGCAATTCATTAAAGTATAATTTCTTTTTTTAATTGTGTTTGAAAAATTGCTGTGCAAATACTGTGTGACATTAAAAAATAGCAACAACCACTATTTTATTCTCTATGTCCTCTGCTAAAAATATATATATATGATTTTTAGGGGTTCCAAGTAATTTTCTAGGGGGAAAAAAAAAAAAAGATTTTGGTACATATCAGAGAAGTGTCAGAATTGTCCTGGTAAGCAAGTGGTTAATCAGTAACATATTCGAGTTAGAAACAATTGAGTACTGTCCGTGATACTTTTTTTTTTTTTTTTTTTATTTGCTCTAACATACAATTTTCAGGACAAGCTTTTGGGGTAGTTCCCCTTCTTGAGCCTGCGTTCACATATATGAGGTGCAGTATATCGCAAATGATTTGCACAGGAACCGCATCGCATTCCTGTTTATATGACATGTGGTTTGTGTGCGGTGCAATTGGAGCCATAAATTTTGTATGGCTCTGATTGCACCGCACCAAAAAGGTGCGGGACCCTTTTTTTGGTCCATACTAACATCGGAACACACAGGTATTCACACCTATGTGCACCGATTCTGATGCAGTGCACAATTCGCACAGAAAACGCTACGAATTCCGCACCGCATCAGTGTGAATCCAGGCTCAAGCAGTACTGCAGATCGCACGGGTATTCACACCCATGTGATCCGATTCTGCACATCGCACCACGCTTTGCGGACCGATTTTGGGGTGTTAACATACACACCTGCATCGGTTTGCATATATGGGGTGCGATTCTGATGTGGTGTGGAATTCGCACAGAAAATGCTGCGAATTCCACACCGCATCAGTGTGAATCCAGGCTCAAGCAGTACTGCAGATCGCACGGGTATTCACACCCATGTGATCCGATTCTGCACATCGCACCATGCTTTGCGGACCGATTTTGGGGTGTTAACATACACACCTGCATCGGTTTGCATATATGGGGTGCGATTCTGATGTGGTGTGGAATTCGCACAGAAAATGCTGCGAATTCCACACCGCATCAGTGTGAATCCAGGCTCAAGCAGTACTGCAGATCACACGGGTATTCACACCCATGTGATCCGATTCTCCACATCGCAACGCGTTTTGTGGACCGATTTCAGAGTGTTAACATACACACCTGCATCGGTTCGCATATATGGGGTGCAATTCTGATACGGTGCAGAATTCGCACAGAAAACACTGCGAATTCCGCACCGCATCAGTGTGAATCCAGGCTGAAGGTCCAAGCAGTACTGCTTGGATCTTGAAAAAAGGGGACATACCCTGAAAATTGTATGTTAGAGCAAATAAAAAAAAGTATCATGGACAGTAGTCCATGGTTTCTGTCACAAGTGCAATCACATCAGGAAGCATTAGGGTTAGAAACCCATATCCAGTGACTGAGGCCAGCACACCTTCTCCATGCAGCCCTGCACTGTGTATAACAAGGTCAGCAGTGATCAGGAGGGTCACATGACCCTGTGCCAAGCCGGGTCATCATCATCCTCTCACACACACCAAGCGATGTCTGACCTGCAGCAGCTCCTGAGCATTGGCCACCGCGATCTGCACCTTGACCTGCTCCATGATGGCTCCGGTGTCCACCTTCCCGGAGCCCGAGGACGGCGGTCCGGACGGGGAAAAGTCAGAACTGAAGCCGTCCATTTCTGCTCTGACCGGCCCCGGCTCAAAGTCACACACGTGTGGAGTACTTCCGCCTCCCTGCAGGAAGCGGAAGTCTTCCCGCAAAGCACCACGGTAGTTGAAGTCTTCTCAAGTTCATTGGGCTTTGTACGAATTCAGTCAGAAAATGAATGTGTAAAGCTGATATGACTGGTGTTGTGTGTCGGCGGTGACTGAATTATGGCTCCGCCATTATATAGCATGACTTTATACAATGGTCATGGTCAGGGAGCCGAAGAGATCCCACAGTGCCCCCGCCTGGCCAAAGCTGAAATTACATTTACCTCCAGCAATATTCTGGCGGGCTCTGTAACGTTTACACAATTGTCTATTCCTAAAGCCCTGTTCACACTTACTGCACTGACCTGCGTTTTACCCAAGGTTGCCACCTTTTCTTCAAGCCAAACCTGAACATTGGAGGCGCACAGCATTTTTTTGTGTGTCTGTAGTATACACTATACCAGGGTTTCTCAACCTCTTTCCAGACAAGGCACCCATTAACCACTTCAATACCGGGCACTTGTATCCCCTTCCTGCCCAGGCCAATTTCCAGCTTTCAGCGCTGTCACACTTTGAATGACAATTGCGCAGTCATGCAACACTGTACCCATATGAAATTTTTAGAATTTTTTTCACACAAATAGAGCTTTCTTTTGGTGGTATTTAATCACCACAGGGAGTTTTATTTTTTGTACTATAAACAAGAAAAGTGCAAACAATTTGAAAAAAAATGTTTTTCTTTGTCTCTATTATAAAATTTTGCAAATAGGTAATTTTTCTCCATCACTGATGTGCGTTGATGAGTCAGCACTGATAGGCTGCACTGATGGCACTGATAGGAAGCACTGATGATGCTGCACTAATATACAGCAATGATGGGAACTGATAGGCAGCACTGATGGCCGACACTGATAGGAAGCACTGAGGGGCACTGATAGGAAGCACTGATGTGCGTTGATGAGGCAGCACTGATGGGCACTGATAGGAAGCACTGATGGCACTGATAGGAAGCACTGATAGGAAGCACTGATGTCACTGATAGGAAGTACTGATGGGCACTGATAGGAAGCACTGATGGCACTGATAGGAAGTACTGATGGGCACTGATAGGAAGCACTGATGGCACTGATAGGAAGTTTTGATGGGCACCGGTAGGAAGCACTGATGGCACCGATAGGAAGCATTGATGGCACCGATAGGAAGCATTGATGGGCACTGATAGGAAGCACTGATGGCACTGATAGGAAGCACTGATGGGCACTGATAGGAAGCACTGATGGGCACTGATAGGAAGCATTGATGGGCACTGATAGGAAGCACTGATGGCACTGATAGGAAGCATTGAAGGGCACTGATAGGAAGCACTGATGGGCACAGATAGGAAGCACTGATGGCATTGATAGGAAGCATTGATGGGCACTGATAGGCAGCACTGATGGCACTGATAGGAAGCACTGATGGCACTGATAGGAAGCACTGATGGGCACTGATAGGAAGCACTGATGGCACTAATAGGAAACACTGATGGGCACTGATAGGAAGCACTGATGGGCACTGATAGGAAGCACTGATGGCACTGATAGGATGCACTGATGGCACTGATAGGAAGCATTGATGGGCACTGATAGGAAGCACCGATGGCACCGATAGGAAGCACTGATGGGCACTGATAGGAAGCACTGATGGTACTGATAAGAAGCATTGATGGGCACTGATAGGAAGCACTGATGGCACTGATAGGAAGCACTGATGGGCACTGATAGGAAGCACTGATGGCACTGATAGGAAGCATTGATGGGCACTGAAAGGAAGCACTGATGGCACTGATAGGAAGCACTGATAGGAAGCACTGATGTCACTGATGATGCTGCACTAATATGCAACAATGTTGGGCACTGATAGGCAGCACTGATGGCTGACACTGATAGGAAGCACTGATGGGCACTGATGAGGTAACAATGATGATGCTGCACTAATATGCAGCACTGATGGCCAACACTGATGAGTGGCACTGACAGAGTTCACTATATAGACCACTTATGTACTTTTACATGTTGATCATATCCCACCTTAATCTCAGTTCCACTAATCTATCCTCATAGCTGATCTCCTCCATGCCTCTTATCAGTTTGGTTGCCCTTCTCTGTACTTTCTCCAGTTCCCCAATGTTCTTTTTGTGAATTGGTGACCAAAACTGAACTGCATATTCCAGATGAGGTGTTACTAATGATTTGTACAGGGGTAATATGATATCTCTCTCTGGAGTCTATATCTCTCATAAAAAAGAAAATGCAGCTTGGCATTGCATGCCATTATTAAACTTGTGATCTACCAGAACCCCCAGATCCTTCTCCACCATTGATTCCCCCAGTTGTACCCCCCTAGTATGTATGATGCATGCATATTCTTAGCCCCCAAGTGCATAACCTTACATTTATCAACATTAAACCTCCTTTGCCACATAGTTGCCCAATTAAACAGTGCATTGAGGTCAGCTTGTAAATTGAAGACATCCTGTAAGGACGTTATTCCACTGCACAGCTTGGTGTCATCTGCAAAGAAATGATATTTTTTAATCCCAGACCCTATATTATTTATAAATATATTAAAAAGTAAGGGTCCCAACACTGAACCCTGGGTTACACCACTGACAACCCTAGACCATTCAGAGTATGAATCATTAACCACTACTCTCTGAATACGATCTTTTAACCAGTTTTCAATCCATTTAAAAACTGATTTTCCAAGCCTGTATACTCCACTGTACACATTAGCTGTGTGTGGGGAACTGTGTCAAATGCTTTTGCAAAATCCAAGTATATTATATCCAAAGCCACTCCTCTCTCCAAGGTTTTGCTCACCTCCTCATAAAAAAAAATTAGATTGTTTTGACAACTTTTGTCTTTCATGAATCTATGCTGTCTGTTACTCATAATATTTTTATTCCCAGCAAGAACTCATCTTTCTACTTCCATAACCTACCACCAAAGAACAACCCGCAGTAAATTCTCCTGCTCCTGACAATTGCAGCGATACCACATACGTATATGAATATTAGTTGCATGTACCCATAGTACAGCCCAGAAACAATAGTGCACATTTTGTTTTTTTTAAATCCTACCTAAAACACACTGACACTGACACTAACTGACACTGATACTAATTTAAAAAATGTTTTTTTGGTGTTTTTTTAAATCCTGCCCAAAATATGCTGACGCTGACCTTTGTGACCTTGGACCTTAACACTAACCCTGGCACTGACATAGATCAAACTTTGATACAGGCATTGTTTAATAATTTTTTTCTTTTCTTTACTATTTTTTTTAACACATAGTTGTGTTTTTTTCTCTCTGCAAGGAGAGAGAGAAAGAGAGAGATATAATGTATCTCCTCCATCAGAGAGAAAAAACACAGGGGCAGGCTTCACAGTGACTGATAGCCAATCAGAGGCTATCACAGCGATCAGGCGATCCGGATCCAGGAGTTCCAAGTCTGGATTGGTAGTATGGGACTGGAGGCTCTGGGTGAGACCCCGATCTCTGTGCTGGGAGCGCACTGTGCGGTGCACTCCCAGCACAAAGACAGATACACATACACTATATTGCCAAATGTATTGGGACACCCCTCCAAATCATTGGATTCAGGTGTTCCAATCACCTCCATGGCCACAGAAGTCGTTAACTGGAGAGTCAATAGCTAAAGACCTCCAAACTTCGTGTGGCCTTCAGATTAGCATAGAGAGCTTCATGGAATGGGTTTCCATGGCCGAGCAGCTGCATCCAAGCCTTAGATCACCAAGTGCAATGCAAAGCGTCAGATGTAGTGGTGTAAAGCACGTCGCCACTGGACTTTAGAACAATGGAGACGTGTTCTCTGGAGTGACGAATCATGCTTCTCTGTCTGTCCAGGGCATCCTAGTGGCGGTGGAGCTGTGCCAGCTTGGGCATTGCTCTCCTCTTTTTGGGATGTGATGTCTCCTGGTAGCGGCCTTGGTGCAGATCAGCCCCTCTACAGCCCGGCCAGGGGATACCACTGGATCCTGGGAGATAGCCAGGCTGGAGTGAGGTAGCCACGAATTGCACAGAGGAACTTGGTGTAGGAACATTCCAGTCTGAATAATGTGTCTGGGTTTCCAGTGGACAGAAACCTGGGTACATGATTCAAAACCCAGACTGTCTGGGTGAATACCAGCTAGATGGAAACCCTAAACACAGGTCACCGTAAGGATACATAGAAAACAATTGTTTTTTATGTGTCCTGTTCACTCCACAACACTGGTGTCATGCGCAGTGCGTAAAATGCTACTAATGCATTGTAGCGCAACATATGTAAACGTACCTCAACACAAGACTGTTGGGGGGAAAAAACACTGTTTATTGTTTTGTCTTTTTTGTAGAGAGTGTGTAGTGGAAAGCTGGCTAGTGAAGTGTCTCTGTTGCAGGGTTTATAGAAATAGAGAAGTGATATCCTCTGACATGATGGGGGAGGGATGTTGGAGATAATTGCTGGATTATTCTATATGACTGACCAATTTGAACCTTCTGCTGTGTGTGTTGGACTTGATTGGGATCTCTAGAAATTGGAGTATTCCTTTTTTGGAGATTGGACCGACAGGGCTGGACTGTTTACTCATGAAATTCCTTGTGTGAGGATTAAGTGTCCTTCAGCCATTTTATAATTCTTCTGTTGCCCCCTCTGGAAATGATGATTCACATTAATCTTGTTCCAGCAAACTGTACATACAGGTGAAACTTGAAAAATTTGAATATCGTGCAAAAGTTCATTTATTTCAGTAATGCAACTTAAAAGGTGAAACTAATATATGAGATAGACTCATTACATGCAAAGCAAGATAGTTCAAGCCGTGATTTGTCATAATTGTGATTATTATGGCTTATAGCTCATGAAAACCCCAAATTCACAATCTCAGAAAATTAGAATATTGTGAAAAGGTGCAATATTCTAGGCTCAAAGTGTCCCACTCTAATCAGCTAATTAATCCATAACACCTGCAAAGGGTTCCTGAGCCTTTAAATGGTCTCTCAGTCTGGTTCAGTAGGAATCACAATCATGGGGAAAGACTGCTGACCTGACAGTTGTGCAGAAAACCATCATTGACACCTTCCATAAGGAGGGAAAGCCTCAAAAGGTAATTGCAAATGAAGTTGGATGTTCCCAAAGTGCTGTATCAAAGCACATTAATAGAAAGTTATGTGGAAGGGACAAGTGTGGAAGAAAAAGGTGCACAAGCAGCAGGGATGACCGCAGCCTGGAGAGGATTGTCAGGAAAAGGCCATTCAAAAGTGTTGGGGACTTTCACAAGGAATGGACTGAGGCTGGAGTCAGTGCATCAAGAGCCACCACACACAGACGGATCCTGGACATGGGCTTCAAATGTCGCATTCCATCTCATTTGGAAACCAAGGACCCAGAGTATGGAGGAAGAATGGAGAGGCACACACTGCAAGATGCTTGAAGTCCAGTGTGAAGTTTCCACAGTCTGTGTTGATTTGGGGGGAGCCATGTCATCTGCTGGTGTTGGTCCACTGTGCTTCATTAAGTCCAGGGTCAACGCAGCCATCTACCAGGAGATTTTGGAGCACTTCATGCTTCCTGCCACAGGTGAGCTCTATGGGGATGCTGACTTCATTTTCCAGCAGGACTTGGCACCTGCCCACACTGCCAAAAGCACCAAAACCTGGTTCAGTGACCGTGGGATTACTGTGCTTGATTGGCCAGCAAACTCGCCTGACCTGAACCCCATAGAGAATCTATGGGGCATTGCCAAGAGAAAGATGAGAGACATGAGACCGAACAATGCAGAAGAGCTGAAGGTCCCTATTGAAGCATCCTGGTCTTCCATAACACCTCAGCAGTGCCACAGGCTGATAGCTTCCATGCCACGCCGCAGTGAGGCAGTAATTGCTGCAAAAGGGGCCCAAACCAAGTACTGAGTACATATGCATGCTTATACTTTTCAGAGGTCCGATATTGTTCTATGTACAATCCTTGTTTTATTGATTGCATGTAATATTCTAATTTTCTGAGATTGTGGATTTGGGGTTTTCATGAGCTGTAAGCCATAATCATCACAATTATGACAAATCACGGCTTGAACTATCTTGCTTTGCATGTAATGACTCTATCTGTCAGGGATCCTACAGCGGTAGCCTCTAGCACTCCACAGACCGGATTCCCCCAAGGCGCGGAATCTAAGTCCCTACCTGCTTGTTCACCAGGGCCCCTGATGGTGGGGATGGACTTGGAGCAGGCCGAGACCAGGTCGCGGCCCCTGAGTTCACCCAGCTGTGGTAGAAGCACCGTTGGAGGTGTATAGCAGGTGAGAGTCTGATGTGAGGAGGTCACAAGAGCAGCGTCAGGCAGGCTGGGTCGGTAACAGTGGTGGCAGCGTGGTACAAAATCAGCAGGCAGAGGAATAAACAGGTCACAAGCCGGGTTCGTTAACAGGAGATCAGAACGTGCAGGGTTAAGCAGGAGAATGGTCAGACAAGCCAGGGATCAGAGCAGGAGAAGACAGCAGTATCAGGAACAGGCTGGGTCGGCAACAAGGTATTCAGGAACACTGGATCAAACAGGAACACAGGTAACAGGTAAGACCATACGGCACTTGAGCATTGCAAGAGCTGGGTTTAAATAGGCCGCCCAACTCCTGACAGGCGCTCCTGGGTCCTAGTGCCTGCCCGGCGCCGTCATCGGTGACAGGCGCGCCTGGGTCCTAGTGCCTGCCTGCCTGTATGTCTTGTCAGGATTCTACGCATGTGCAGATTCGATCGCCGAGGCGATCTTCCCATTCCCTGACATTGCCCCCCCCTTACGGGCAGCCTCCGGATGCCCACCCGATTCCTCCTTTGTGGCTGGCTATGACGGAATTCTCGTACTAATCTGGGGGCATGGACATTCTGGGCTGGTTCCCACGAGTTCTCCTCCGGCCCAAAGCCTTTCCACTTGATCAGGTATTGTACCTGACCACCCCTCTTCCTACAATCCAAAATTGCCTCCACCTCGAATTCCTCCTCCCCGTTGATATCTATAGCTTCTGGAGGTCTAGACCTGCGGTCTAAAAAGGGGTCTGGAACTGCAGGTTTTAATAATGATACGTGGAAGACTGGATGTATTTTGAGGGACTCGGGGAGAGTCAGTTTAAATGCCACTTCATTAACCTTGCGTTCTACTGGGAAAGGCCCCACAAATTTGGGTGCCAATTTTCTGGATGGGCATGTCAGTTTTAGGTTGGCTGTTGACAACCAAACCCGATCCCCAGGGTGTATGACCAATTCTCCCTTCCTCCTCCTGTCACAGAACCTCTTACTGTCTTCTTGGGCCTTAGCCATTGTTTCCTGTAATACCTTGTTATTGGTAGTAAAGAACTCTAAGGTGTCCTGGGCTGCCGGGACTGAGTTCTCAGGAACCAGGTCTGGCAGGAAGGTAGGATGGAACCCATAATTGGCAAAGAATGGGGATTGGTTGGTGGCGGAATGATTCGCATTATTATATGCAAATTCTGCCATTGGTAGAAGTGTCAGCCAGTCATTCTGCAGGAATGATGTGTAGCATCTCAGATATTGCTCGAGAGTCTGATTGGTTCGTTCTGTCTGCCCGTTTGTCTGGGGGTGATATGCTGACGAAAAAGATAACTTAATCTCCAGCCCCTCACATAGCGCTTTCCAGAATTTGGACGTAAATTGCACCCCCCGGTCTGAGACAATCTCTCTTGGCACTCCGTGAAGCCTCACAATCTCTCTAATGAACACTTGGGCTGTTTCGGAGGCAGATGGTGTCTTGGCTAGTGGAAGGAAATGGGCCATTTTAGAAAGGCGATCCACTACCACAAAGATCACGGTGTGATCTTGCGAGGGTGGCAATTCTACAATAAAATCTAAGGAGATCATACTCCAGGGACGGTCAGGTATTGGTAAAGGTCTCAATAGGCCCCAGGCCTTGTCTCTGGTAGGTTTATTCCGGTTGCAGATGGGGCAAGATCTCACGTACGCTTCACAATCCTTGGCCATGTTTGGCCACCAAAATGTGCGTCGTGCCAGATCTATAGTCTTATGTATCCCAAAGTGCCCCGCTAGGGGATGGTCATGGCAGTAACCTAACACCAGGGACTGGACCTCCTTGGGTACCATGATTTGTTCCCCCTTCCAGAAGAGTCCCTCCTTATTCAGTAGGGAGACTCCAGGCAGGTCAGAGACCCGGGTGGAAGCAGCCTGCAATTTAGACAACAGCTCAGATTGAAGCAGTAGGAAGCTACCTGCTGGCAGGATGGTGTCTGGCTGGGGGTTCTCTCCAGGGTCCTCAAACATCCGGGAAAGAGCATCTGGCTTAGTGTTTTTTGACCCAGGACGATACGTTATGTGGAGGTTAAACCTTGCAAAAAACAATGCCCATCTGGCCTGGCGTGGACGGAGGCGTTTAGCGGTTTTCAAGTACTCGAGGTTTTTGTGGTCGGTATAGACCAGAATGGGATGTGGGGCCCCCTCTAGCAGATATCGCCATTCCTCCAGAGCGGTCTTAATGGCCAGTAATTCCCGATCCCCAATATCATAATTCCTTTCCGAAGGGGAGAGCTTCCTAGAAAAGAAAGCCACTGGGTGCATCAGCTCCTTGGCCCCTACCCTCTGTGATAACACTGCTCCTACAGCCACTTCCGATGCATCTACCTCTAGTATGTAGGGCAATGATGCATCAGGATGGTTCAGAATGGGAGCCGTTGTGAATAGCTTTTTCAATGCCTCAAAAGCTGCCTGTGCTGCTGGGGTCCATTGGTAACGTACTCCCACTTTGGTGAGCTGAGTAATGGGTGCTCCCAGGCCTGAAAAGTTCTTTATAAATTTTCTATAAAAATTGGCAAACCCAATAAACCTCTGGACACCCTTCTTATCCGTGGGGGCAGGCCATTCCAGGATGGCCGAGATCTTTTGAGGGTCCATAGCGATCCCCATGGTGGAGATAATTAGACCAAGAAATGAGATGCTTTTCTGTTCAAAACAGCATTTCTCAGCTTTAGCGTAGAGTCCATGCTGACGGAGACGTTCTAGCACACTCCTAACATGTCCCCGATGTGCTTCCAAAGACGAGGAGAATATCAAGATATCGTCCAAGTAGACGATTACAAAAACGTCAAGGAAGTCCCTGAAAATGTCGTTGACAAAGTGCTGGAAGGTGGCTGGTGCATTACATAACCCGAAAGGCATGACTAGACACTCAAAATGCCCGAACCGAGTGCGAAACGCCGTTTTCCACTCATCCCCCTCACGTATCCTTACCAAGTTATAGGCACCCCTGAGATCCAGTTTAGAAAAAATGGATGCTGATTTTAACCTCTGAAACAACTCTGGAACCAAAGGAAGGGGGTAGCGGTTTTTGACCGTAATCTTGTTGAGGTCCCTGTAGTCAACACAAGGTCTCAGGGATCCGTCCTTTTTCTCGACAAAGAAAATCCCTGCCCCGGCCGGTGATGTGGAAGGGCGGATAAATCCCTTACGGAGGCTCTCATCAATGTATTCTTTTAGTGCCCCTAGTTCTCGCTCAGATAGTGGAAAAATGCGGCCAAAAGGGATTTCTGAACCTGGGAGCAGGTCAATGGGGCAATCATATGCTCGATGTGGGGGAAGAACCTCTGCCCCCCGTGGACTAAATACATCCAAGAATTGGTGGTAGGCCGCAGGCACAATTTGGGCTAACTCGGCATCAGGGCTTACAGCCAGTAGGGCCTGTGTATTTAATGATAACTTAGATAAACAATGTTCCTGACAGTATTGTGAGGGAAACTGGACTGACCCGGTCTTCCAGTCAATCTGGGGGTCGTGAGCTCGTAGCCAGGGGAGCCCCAGAATAACTGGAAATAGAGGGGACACGATGGCGTCCAAATGGAGGAACTCCTGGTGATGTCCCGCCACTGTGGTGTGTATGGGAGGAGTCTCCCGATCTACCGTCCCCGATTTTATTTGAGACCCATCTGCCAAGAAAATATTCAACCCATGTTCTTTGGTGAGTAACGGTATCTGATGCTGGGTAGCAAAACTGAGATCAACAAAGCAGCTACATGCCCCGGAGTCAATAATAGCCGTCACCTGTATGCTTCCTCCTGGGAGCTGAAAAGACACAGGTACAGCCAAGTGAGTGGGGTTGCCTGTGCACACAGTAGATATATTAGAGAAAATAGAGGACTTACAGTATTTCTCCGGACAGGAGCGCACCATATGACCCGCTGCTCCGCAGTACAGACACAGGTTGTTTGCCCGACGCCTTTGTCGTTCCTCAGTAGAAAGGGAAGGCCGCATCAAGCCGAGTTGCATAGGTTCGGCTCCCTCTGACAGCTCTGGGCCCCGATTGCCGACACTGACCCTTGGCATGACTGGTACTCTTGGCAGCATCCATGAGGTTCTTTGCCCCTGGCTGGACCTCTCCTGTCTCCTTTCCCGCAGTCTGCGATCGATTTGGATCGCACGATCTATTAGACCTTCCAAGGAGTCTGGAACCCCTATTCTTGCCAACTCGTCCTTCAGTGGTTCCGACAGTCCCAACCGGAACTGGTGGCGCAAGGCTGCGTCGTTCCATTGTGTATCTCCACTCCAGCGCCTAAACTCCGCAGCATAATCCTCTGCAGCCCAGCGTCCCTGTTGTAGAGAATAGAGGGCTGCCTCAGCCGAGGCAGCTCGATGCGGGTCATCGTACAGCTGTGCCATTGCCTTAAAGAAGGTGGCCACAGTGTTCAAATGTGGGTGGTGGGCCTCCATCAGGCGATGGGCCCATCCCTGAGGTTCGCCCTGCAACAGGGATATAACAAATCCCACCTTCACCGATTCTGAAGAGAAGGTCCGGGGTTGCAGGTCAAAGTATAGCTGGCAGGAGTTTTGGAAGGCCCTGAACTTCCCTCGATCCCCACTGAACCGCTCAGGGGTCGGTACTCTTGGTTCTGGCGGAGGAATTGTAAATGCTGCTCCAGTGGAAGGCCCTGCTGAACCCGTGGCGGGAGGTGTTCCCACTGAGCCCAATGTTGTGGGTGTTGGTGTGGCCAGGCTCTGAACCTGTCCCTCCAGGTGCTTGTATCCCTCTTCCAGGGTCTTCACCGCTCGTGTGAGTGCTGCCAGATGTTGGCACATCTCTTCCCAGGGTGAAGGTCCTCCTCCAGACTCTGTCATGGCCGTATGGTTCTGTCAGGGATCCTACAGCGGTAGCCTCTAGCACTCCACAGACCGGATTCCCCCAAGGCGCGGAATCTAAGTCCCTACCTGCTTGTTCACCAGGGCCCCTGATGGTGGGGATGGACTTGGAGCAGGCCGAGACCAGGTCGCGGCCCCTGAGTTCACCCAGCTGTGGTAGAAGCACCGTTGGAGGTGTATAGCAGGTGAGAGTCTGATGTGAGGAGGTCACAAGAGCAGCGTCAGGCAGGCTGGGTCGGTAACAGTGGTGGCAGCGTGGTACAAAATCAGCAGGCAGAGGAATAAACAGGTCACAAGCCGGGTTCGTTAACAGGAGATCAGAACGTGCAGGGTTAAGCAGGAGAATGGTCAGACAAGCCAGGGATCAGAGCAGGAGAAGACAGCAGTATCAGGAACAGGCTGGGTCGGCAACAAGGTATTCAGGAACACTGGATCAAACAGGAACACAGGTAACAGGTAAGACCATACGGCACTTGAGCATTGCAAGAGCTGGGTTTAAATAGGCCGCCCAACTCCTGACAGGCGCTCCTGGGTCCTAGTGCCTGCCCGGCGCCGTCATCGGTGACAGGCGCGCCTGGGTCCTAGTGCCTGCCTGCCTGTATGTCTTGTCAGGATTCTACACATGTGCAGATTCGATCGCCGAGGCGATCTTCCCATTCCCTGACACTATCTCATGTATTAGTTTCACCTTTTAAGTTGCATTACTGAAATAAATGAACTTTTGCACAATATTCTAATTTTTCGAGTTTCACCTGTACATGTGGTTCCATTATACTGACTTCATTTACATGTGTTCCGGAAGATGTTCAATGTGGATTGTTCAATGGATAGGAATGGTGAACCCTATGTGGAACCACTGGACATGTTTTTCTGTATACTTTTAATGTTTGTATAATAAACATTATGTTTTTAATCTTTTTCTGATGCCAATAACTATACGCTCTTTAAAGTTCTTAACTACTATTTTCCTGGTATCTCAACATTTAATAATGCCCCTGCTGTAAGTGATCTATGTACAGTGCATCTAGAAAGTATTCACAGCACTTAACTTTTGCGACATTTTGTTATGTTACAGCCTTATTCCAAAATGGATTCAATTAATTTTTTTCCTCAACATTCTACAAACCATATCCCATAATGACAATGTGAAAGAAGTTCGTTTTGAAATCTTTGCAATTTATTAAAAATGAAAAAAACATGTACACAAGTATTCATAGCCTTTGCCATGACACTCAAAATTGAGCGCTGGTGCATCCTGTTCCCAGTGGTGTATTTAGATTTTGTGCTGCCCTAGGCAACACAAAAATTGTGCACCCCCCCCCAATGAGAGAGCGAGAGAGTAAATAAGCATGTATATATGATTCTCTCTCTCTTCCCTCACTCTCCCTTCCCTCTTTCTTTCTCCCTCTCAGTCTTCCCTCCCCCTCTCTTCCTTCTCTCTCGTTCTCTTACTTCTCTCTCCCCCCTTTCTTCCCTCTCCCCTCTCGTCCTTACCTCTCTATCTTCCCATTCTCTTTCAATTCCTCCCCCCCCCCTCTCTCTCTCTTCCCTTTCTCTCTCTCACCCCTCCCTCAATCTTCCCTCTCTCTCTCCCCTCTCCTTTCTCTCTTCCCTCTATCGCCTTTATCTCTCTCCCCTCCCTCTATCTCTCCCCCCCCACACTCTCTCTCCCCTCTCTCTCCCCCCCCCCCCTCTTTCTTTCTCAGATGTATGGGGCTGCACACACACACCTCCTCCAAGGGCTGCTGATCACCAGGTAGCAGGAAGGGGGGAGTGTGTGCAGGCCCATACGATCTGTCAGTGATCAGTGTCAGTGTAATGTACTGGATGGATGACAAGAGGGAGATCCCGCAGAAGACAACACAGCTCACCTCCTCCGGGCAATGTCCTTTCCGACACTTCTCCTCTCCCTGCTCCAGGCTGTTCCCTGGTTTTGGCTCGTCAGCTGCTGGAGGGAGAGGTACACGATCGTCGCTCTGCAACTGCCCTCCCCCACATCGATCCTCCTGCTGTCCAGCCCTTAACCTCCGCAACATCTCTAAGGTACACCCCTTCCTAACCAATTACACCACAAAGTTAACTCATTCCCTGGCCATCTCCTGCCTTGACTACTGCAACTCCCTCTTCACTGGCTTACCTTTGGATTTCACACCACTTTCTGAAAATTAATCTATCCAAAAGTGAGCTCATAATATTTCTTCCCCTACATGCCCCTTCCACTGACTTCTCTGTCAAAATCAATTATCTCAACCATCAACCCGTGGCTTGCATGAGGTCATAATTGTAAAAATAAGACTAGCCATAACTTAGGTAAGACACTTACAGAGCAACATAAACATAATGATGCAGAAAGGGCAACAGATGGTGAAAGCAGTACATAGACACAGTGAAACTAAAATTCAGTGTTCAGTGCTGGGTGGATGTAGGCAGCAACATACAGTTGTTTTCAAAATAATAGCAGTCAGACATCACGAACCTGATCAATCATTGTTTTTGGTAGAAATATTTTACATGGCAAATAATTTACTAGCTGGTGTAGTAGAGTAATAGAAATCCAACAGACCCAACAGTCATGTTATGCATGCTGATTCTGTGTAATTGAATCACTAATTGAAAGGGGCATGTTCAAAATAATAGCAGTGTGGAGTTCTTTTAGTGAGGTCATTCATTCTTTGAAAAACAGGTGGCAATCATTGCCCTTATTTAAGGAAGGAAGGCAGCAAATGTTGTACATGCTGGTTACAGTGCATTTCTCTCTGAAATTCTGAGGAAAATGGGTCGTTCCAGACATTGTTCAGAAGAACAGCGTACCTTGATTAAAAAGTTGATTGGAGAGGGGAAAACACATAAAGAAGTGCAGAAAATGATAGGCTGCTCAGCTAAAATGATCGCAAATGCTTTAAAATGGCAACCAAAACCTGAAAGACGTGGAAGAAAGCAAAAAACTACCATTCGAATGGATAGAATAGCCAAAATGGCAAGGACTCAGCCAACAATCAGCTCCAGGAAGATCAAAGAAGTTCTAAAGTTACCTGTGAGTACTGTTACAATTAGAAGACGCCTATGTGAAGCCAAGCTATCTGCAAGAAGCCCCTGCAAAGTCCCACTATTGAAAAAAAGACATGTGCTGAAGAGGTTAAAATTTGTCAAAGAGCCCACTGACTGGCCTAAAAGAGAAATGGCGCAACATTTTGTGGACTGATGAAAGTAAGATTGTTCTTTTTGGGTCTAGTGGCCGGAGACAGTTTGTCAGACGACCCCCAAACACTGAATTCAAACCACAGTACACTGTGAAGACAGTGAAGCATGGTTGCGCAAGCATCATGATATGGGGATGTTTCTCATACTACGGTGTTGGGCCTATTTATCGCATACCAGGGATCATGGATCAGTTTGAATACATCAGAATACTTGAAGAGGTCATGCTGCCTTATGCTGAAGAGGAAATGCCCTTGAAATGGGTGTTCTAACAAGACAACGACCCCAAACACACCAGTAAACGTGCAACATCTTGGTTCCAGACCAACAAGATTGACATTATGGAGTGGCCAGCCCAATCCCCGGATCTTAATCCAATAGAAAACTTGTGGGGCGACATCAAAAATGCAGTTTCTGAGGCAAAACCAAGAAATAGAGAACTGTGGAATGTAGTCCAATCATCCTGGCTGGAATACCTGTTCACAGGTGCCAGAAGTTGGTTGACTCCATGCAACACAGATGTACAGCAGTTCTCAGAAACAGTGCGCATACAACTAAATATTCATTAAGTGATTCAAAGGAAAGCAAAATCTTCAAACATTTTTCAGTTTATATAGTGAATGTTTGAGTTTGTAAAGAAGAATACAAGCACTGCTATTTTTTTGAACAGTCTAATATTCACTTTTCTTCAATTTTTTTTAGAGGAACGACACAAATTTGATATATTTTTCTTCATGTTTTGATTTGGAATAGAATGTGTAGTGTTCCCAATGCATTTGTGTGTATGGAAATAAAAGCTATTAGAAGGATTTTGAGCTTTATTCACTTTTTTCAACACACTGCTATTATTTTGAACACAACTGTACCTGTGTTGGGCAGTGGGGAGGAGACATGGCGATCTTATGAGCGATGTATGGGAATTGCTGATACAGCACCAAAAAATGTGAGTTAATTGCTTTCTTATTTGGACTGCTTAGAACAAGCAGTGATACCAGGATCATGACTGCAGCCATTAACCTGGTTTCAAAAATTTGCAGCTGGCAATGGGCTTGCCTGTTGAGGTGATCTGAGCAGTTCTACAATCACTTCTAAAAGGTGCAGAAGATCACGCCTCCCCCTCCAATGTTCCTAGCCTTACTGATGCTATCAGGAAGCCTAGGACTGCTACTTCCGGTCTGGCCGGCTGAACGGAAAGATTTCAGCTTGTAACGCATCTATTCAAACCAATCTGTGGCCTACTGAAGTAGTTATTAATTTGTAACCACCGATTGATATAATAGGATGTGCCAATCTAAAAAAGTTGAGCACTTTATCTTTTGAAATACACACACAATCCTAATCGAATAGCCAAGTGGGCGTTTGCACTACTTATCTATTCTATAAAACATTGACGTCTGTCCATTCCTAGTCTCACCCTGCTAACAAAGCAACAACACACTAGGAAATGCATCATTCTACTTTCTCCTTCCCTTAAAACGGAACTTTACCCATAACTTGATAAAAATAATGTTATTTATGAAGAAATACATTCTACATTAACTACTTGCCAACTGCAGATAGCCGAATGACAGCTACAATGCGGCTGGCCAGTTCTGGGAGGGCGTCATATGATGTCCTCCCAGAACGCGCCCCCCACGATATCCATGATCGCTGTGTCCTACGGACACAGCTGATCTCGTGATGTGGTAAAAGGCCAATCACAGCAGCCTTTTACCACATGATCAGCCGTGTCCAATGACACACTGATCACCGGGAAATGCAATTGCCGTTCTCGGCTGCACTTTCCTCACGCTGTGAGAGCGTGAGGAAAGTACTGCCGAGAACCAGTAGTTGTCAGAGCAGGGATCGGCACCAATCATCAGGGCACTGATGATCGGTGCCCAGCAGTACCGCCCACCTGTGCCCATCAATGTAGTGCCACCAGTCAGTGCCCAGCAGTTGCGCCAGTCAATGCCTAGCAGTGCCACCTATCAGTGCTGTCCATCAGTACCCATCATCAGTGCCACCTATTCGTGTCACCTCATTAGTGCTGCCTATCAGTGCCACCTCATTAGTGCCGCCTATCTGTGCCACCTCATTAGTGCTGCCTATCAGTGCCGCCTCATCAACGCACATCAGTGAAGGAGAAAAATTACCCATTTGAAAAATTTTATAAAAAGACAAAGAAAATTTTTTTTCCTTCAAATTTATTGCACTTTTTTTGTTTATAGCGCAAAAAGTTAAGCGCCCAGGGGCGATTAAATGCCACCAAAATAAAGCTCTATTTGTGAGGAAAAAATTATAAAAATTTCAAATGGGTATAATCTTGCATGACCGCGCAATTGTCAAAGTGCGACAGCGCTGAAAGCTGAAAATTGGCCTGGTAAAGAAGGGGTTATAAGTGCCCGGTAGGCAAGTGGTTAATATATGTGGCACCAAAATTAGTGTGTGCTATAAACTTCCTGTGCTTTTTACATTGCTCCCGATCTTTCTTGCCAGAGGCTGCCATTTTGCTGAAGCCCAGAGCCCCTGAACAGCAGTAAATCAGAAATCAGAACTAAAGCCATCGATTTAATGGTTTTTAAAAAAAAAAAAAAAAAGTTAGCAATCCTGGCATTTCAGGAATGTAACTGTTATATTTGCTTGTGTCCTCAACCAAACTGTCAAACCATCACATGACTGGTGTTATAACTGATCACATGTGCAGCACCATGGCAGTTGCAGGTCAAACAGTTTCCTTAGCTGTAAAGGATAAGAGGGTATAATTCTGCTTTAGGGCTGTCAGTAGATCAGCCTCTACAAATTCTGTAATTCTAAAAATGGACAGCAGCTGAGCATGTGCAGAGCAGGGTGAGACAGTATATTACTGGATTTTAAACAGTATAGGCACTTTTTAATATGTTTTACATAACCATACATGCTAAAGGAGCTAGCCTGAAGTGATCTAGCAGGACTTCATTTTCTGAATGAGGTTCCACTTTATGACAACCAGAGACCGTTCGAACCTCGACCAGTTCAGCAAGGACATGGCCGAGATTTAACCACTTGCCAACCGCACTATAGCCAAATGACAGCTACAGAGGGGTTGTCCAGTTCTGGGAGGGCGTCATATGACGTCCTCCCAGAACACGCCCCCCGGTGATCACTTGATCAGCTGTGTCTGTAGGACACAGCTATTATGGAGATGTGGAAAAAAGCCAATCACAGTGGCCTTTTACCACGTGATCTGCTGTGTCCAATGACACAGAGGATAACCGGCAACTGCATTTACCCGCTGATCAGCTGCACTTTCCTCACGCTTTCTCAGCATGAGGAAAGTACTGCCGATAACTGGCAATTGTCAGAGGATGGAACGACACCGATCATCAGTGCCACACACCTGTGCCCATCATTGTTGCACATCAGTGCAGCATCGTCAGTGCAAGCTTTTCAGTGCCCATCAGTGCTGCCTCATCAATGCAAATAAGTGAAGGAGAAAAATTACCTGTTTGCAAAATTTTATAATGGAAATACCTTTTTGTTTTCAGATTTTTTGCTCTTTGTTTATAATGCAAAAAAATAAAACACCCAGCAGCGAGTAAATACCAATAGAAAGCTTTGTGTAAAAAGAAAAAAAAAAAAAAAGAAAGAAAAATATCATATGAATACAGTGTTGCATGACCGCACAATTGTCAAAGTGCAGCAACACTGAAAGCTGAAAATTGGCCTGGGCAGGAAGGGTGTATAAGTGCCCGGTAGGCACGTGGTTAAACCATGTCTGGGCAGGCTGAAGGTACCCAGTCAGTCAATATTATTGTGCATTTAAACCTATATTTATTGATTTGGATGGACAGCCAATTGAACTGAAGGACTGCTACAATATATATGGAAATATACACAGGGCAATACATTTTTTTTTTTTTTTTATTAAAAGCACAAGAAGTTTTATTGAAGAATGTTGTACAAAAGAAATTAAATCGCTCCAGTCTTACAATGTATATTACAAATCTGAAATAATGGAAAACACTTGCCATGCATATAAAAATAACATACAAATAAAATAATAAAGTCTAGATATACTACATTTTTAAATGTAATATGAATAAGCAAAATGTATAACTAAGACATGCTGAAAAGAAGACAATTCTAAAACTAGTGTTTCTATAAATGAGATTTACTTATGGCTTCAAAAGTTTACAAATATGCATTGATACAGCACTTGTCAGTATACATACTGATGTAAAAACAAAAAAACAAAACCCCCCCCCAAAAAAAAAAAAAAAACAACACACAAAAGCAGAACAGTTGCTCAGACTAAACAATCAAGTTTCTACTTAAATGACACATTGAATTCAAATGGATGCCGAATGCAACTGGTCTACATTTTTTTGCACCATTGATTGTAAAGACTCTTAGCACATCTACAAAAATGAATGCACCCAAAAGTTGAATGTTGGGTCACCCATGACAAATAGCTTTTATAAAGGGGTGTGGGGGGGCTGCTTTGAAATAACAGAAACCTTAGGGTGGGTATATTTTTACCATAGCTGCAGACAAGACATTATTGACTTTGCTTCAGTTGAACCTTATCCTAGAGATACATGGAGGTTACCGTTGCTGGCTGCCTGACCATTATTCTGACCTCTGTACTGTAAGTCTCTGACCAGGAATATGTATGCAGATCAAGAAAGTTAGAATCCCAGATCCGCATACTAATCTGGTTTAGTGACTCAAAGTATTGAAATCAGAGGATCAGTGCAAGAACCAGGCTACCAGCATTTACAAAATGAAAAGTCAGCAAGGGCAGGCTACATGTATCTAAAAAAAAAAAAAAAAAAAAAAAAAAAATCACTCCCAAAGAAAGTAACAGTGTTACATGGATATGATTGATTTTCCATACATAGCAATGGAAACCGCAGGAAACCGTTACCCATCCTGCCTTCTGGATTTCTTTGGTGTGGACTAGTGCTAAATGGACAATTTTTAGTATTGCATTAAAAGTAGTAGTAGTTGTAGTAGTAGTAAATAAAACAGATGGAGCAAATGGCTTTGAATGTTGAAAGCTACACAAGTAGCATTTAGCAGCACTCAAATACTATGCAATCATGAGAGGGGATTCACTACTAGAGGTTATTGTAGGCATTTCATACACAAGTTTTGTTCCATATGGTTTGTGAATAAATGCTACTCCTAGTGACTACTCTACACCTACAAAAAAAAAAAAAAAAAAAAAAAAAAGTTCAACTGACACTAACTGTGCAAATTGTGGCATCCCCTGACCATGGTAGAAGAAATCTCTAACTGAATCCTGAAACACCTTAGAGCTGGTTCCCACCACAGTTTATGGGGAAAATTGAATTTGTTTGGGAAAACGTCAAATTTACTCTGGGCTGGTTCACACCACAAACACAGACCTGATGCATTTGATGCGTTCCTGCATGTGCATTTTTGATGCGTTTTCAATTAGTTCCGGAGCATTTTTTTTTAAAAGGTTTACTGGGGTATTTTTTGCTGTAATGTGTTTTGCCACAATCCAGTTCAGTGTAGTCAAAAATTAATCCTGCACTGAAATGTAACACTGCACTGGTGTGAACTATCCCATTGGAACCCATATAACCTACTGTCCACGCAAAAAAACCAAACACACTGGATTGCATCTAGTGTGAACCGACCCTTAGCCCTGGTTCACACTGTTGTGACTTCTAATGCATTTCTATGGCACCATCTTAATAGGTATGATTTTGAGCAGCACGATTTGAAAATTAGTTCCTGCATTACTTTTTCACCATGTCAGTGCAATTTAATTCTCAGACTAAGGTAAATGGCACAGAAATTGCACTTCTATATCAGCACTACTTTGAAGACTCGCTTTAAATAGGACCAAACTGCACCACTTTGAAATCACATTCAATGTAAACCAGGGCTTAAAGTAGCAAATTGCAGTTCAATGGACCCAGATGCAGCATTGGGAACGTTAGCCCAACATACAGCAATGTAGTGATGAAAAACAATCTCCTTAGATTCTTTAAGTCCATGCACCCTGCTTGTGTTTTAAAATGCAGGACAGCAAATCAGGGCAGACTGGCACATTAAACTCAAAATATGCAGATGCATATGCACACTGGAAGAGCTCATCTGCATTTATCAAAATGCTTACTCTGATTAACATAGCATAGTTTTGTTCCTTTATGTTTTGATAAATACATGTGCAAACATTTGGTGATTTTTTGTTTACACCCAATGTATTTGAAGAGTTTACAATGCAAAGCCATTTTGAAACTAGTATTTATGATTAGACATTTATTAATTTATAATTACAAACATTAAAACATCCTTCACAAAAAAGATTATGGAGGCAGCCTTTCAGATTTCTTAACACCCCCCCCCCCCCCCAAAAAAAAGATTAAAAAAAAAAAAAACAAAAAAAAAAAAACAAACTTGTTACCTGGCTTTCATGCTTATCAAATTAATATTATGAATCAGTGATCTATGACATTCACATAAAGACTGCTCCATTGACTGCATGCATGTTCCTGGTCTGTGACTCAAGGTGCTGCATTTCTCCTGGGCACCAGTGTTCTTTAATCTGTCCACTCTAAACTGGTATTACATCTCCAGACTCCAGTAGCAATAGCAGGAGTCTTCTTCTATAATGTGTGTAGTGCTTGTAACCCTCCTTGCAGCAGAAGAGTGACGGGCCAAAGAAAAAAAAAAAAGAAAAAGGAGATCTTGCCAAAGTGGTGGCGTCATAGAAACATCAGCTGTGGATGTACTTGTGAAAGACGTTTTAAACACCCTTCTTTTACAGAAAATACTCCACAGAATTCTGATCAGTATTTTTTGCTTTGAGGAAATCTGTTCAATTATAGTTACAGGCCAACAGCACCGCTTTATTGCCTACAGCCAAGCTGCACAAAAACATATGCTAGGTCTGGGGGCCTAGCATGCCCTGTAGACTTTGCACAGATCCAGTAGGATGTCAGGATTCTGCCAATGGGCTAAACACAATACACAAATCCTGGGTGTGATGCTGGGCTATAGGTGCCCTAGTTGTAGCTTTGGGCACACAAAGGCTTCCCTGTACTAGGGGTAAAATTAATTGATTAATGTAGATACAGAACAAGCATTTTGTCAAAACAGGCACTGATGTACAATATCTGCTAATTATGCATGTCAACACAGCATCACAGAGGACTCCTGAACCTTCAAGCTAAATACGGGTAGGTAGCCTATGATGAATGCGGTCACTGACACAAACTGCAAACTAGTACTGCAGTAGCCTCCTCACAGGTGTGCAAGAATCAGATGGTAGCTTTTCATTGAAACAGCTGTAAAAAAAAAAAAAAAAAAAAAAAAAACCACACACACAACACACTGGGTGAGATTTACTAAAACTGGTACACACAGAAACTGGTTTAGCTGTGCATAGTAACCAATCCGCTTCCAGGTTTTATTGTCATAGCTGAAATGACAAGCTGAAGTTAAAAGCTGATTAGTTACTATGCACAGCTACACCAGCTTCTGAGAGCTCCAGGATAAGTAAATCTCCCCCTATAAGCCTTTCAGTTAGATCATTAAAAAAAAAAAAAATCATCAAGTTTCGAAGTCTTATTCACTGCAGATGCAAGCAATTAAATGTGTAGTTAGTGAAAGCATGCATTTTCTAGTATAGAGCGAGCTTGCTTTTTATTTTTCCCCGCAGGTGATCATGCGCAGCTTGAAGCATTCAGTTTAAGGTTCACATATTAAAAGTAGCATGAATATAAAATTGCTAATTTCAAAACAAAAACACAGTAGTTTGTATCATTCTATCCTCCTGCTTTAGCTAGTCTTGGCTATTATAGAGGAAAGGTCTCGGGTTCAGCTTATTAGACAATTATACAGTGTATAAATACTGTATATATTGATCAGAGGAAATCCTGGCTCACGTGCCTTAGTTTTTTTCCACTAATGTAAAGTTTATAAGCAGTGGGTGTGGAGGACAAATGCTGGTATGTGCAAATTAAGATGTTCAACTGAAATCCTCATCTAAAGAACATGGTACAATAAGGCATCGTGAGTTGGATGAAGTATGGCAGGTCTTTTAGCCTGGGTTTACACTGATGCAGTGCGGAATTCGCAGTGTTTTCTGTGTGAATTCCGCACCACATCAGAATCGCACCCTGTTCATGCGAACCGATGCAGGTGTGTATGCTAAGTTAACAACACCCCGAAATCGGTCCGCAAAGCGCAGTGCGATGTGCAGAATCAGATCGCATAGGTGTGAATACCCATGCGGATCTGATTCTAGTGCGAATAAAAGAAAAAAAAAAAAAAAAAGGGCTGCGATCGCACCGCACACAAATCGCATGCGATTTGCGCAGGAGTGTGGTGGGGTTCCTGTGCAAATCACATGTGATGTACCACACTACTGTGAACCTAGCCTTAACATATTTACTGAAAAAAGGGAACTCTCCCCCCCCCCCCCACCACCACCCCTATTCAGATGTTAGTGAGGATGTACTATTCATCCTATTATAAAAACAAACAAGGTTATTGTGACCGGATTTTCCTATTGAAGAACGTGAAATTCAGATGTTTAGGGTCTGGTGCACAGGTAAATCTGGCCATATGCACTGAACATTTTTTGCTGAATATATTCCTGTGTGCAATTATGCAAAAGGACAAATCAAAACTAGCAGAATGTCGGCTTTAAAAGTATTTCTGTCACCAAGCACAACTTGTATTAAAGTGGTTGTAATCCCTTACATATACCCAGTGAAGTGACTATCCCTCAGGCGATACTAGTAGAAAACAAATCCTCCTCTATAAAGTACATACCTGTTTAGCTGCAGCTATTTCCTCTGTAGATCATTTAAAAAAACAAAACACACTAAAACACAGGATTTTTCTCAGCCCTAGCATCAGGAGGGTATTTGATGTCAAACATACTGCCAAGCATAGAGCAGAGTTCCCTGATATCTGACAGCTGGCTGGAGGAAACTGATTCCCCCCCGCCCCCCCAGGCTCGTAGAAAAAAAAACTCTGAGCCAAGGCTACGAGACACCTATCGTGCTGGAGGGTGACAAAGTCTCCCTCTGGGCTGCTGTGTTAGGAAAAACCTATCAAAAGGACCCATGCAGATAAAGAGATTAGAGAGGAAGTAGACTGCTTTGGATTCAGGCTAATACACACAAAAGTGGGATGTGCTCTGGTAAATTCTCAGAACTGACATTTACAACCCCTTTAAAGCACCGAAGGCAGCAGCCACATCCCAACTGAGAGACTGCATGCTCATTACATGTTAGTGGAAGCTGAACCCATTCAGCTTCACTGAAGTCACTGTCCCAAAATAGCATACAGGCCAGGCCATGTCCTGCTTCCATCAGAGGCCTACACCCCCCACTTTCCTAAAAAGAAAAAAAACACCACCACACAAATTTATTTTTTCCTTCTAATAAAACAAGGACACACAATGCAAGCCCTTCACATTTTTCATGTTATTTTTAGATTACATATAGCTGCACTAAAAATGGATAAAATGGTCACAGTATGAGCTTTATTCACAGTGGGGGGAAAAAAAAAAAAAAAAAATCAGTGTATGATGTGACCTGTTAAATGAAGTGCTTTTAATCCTTGATAATTAAAGCCTATCGCTAGACAAAGCAATTTTAAATTTGTTAGAATGCCTAAAGCTTATAATTGCTGTAGGCTTTTAAACGTGTCCTCCATTTGGTAGATTTCCCCTCACTTCCTGTATATCTAACTGGTGTCAGACACAATAGCAATTTAAGGGGAAAACCACTCTAGTGGTGACTGGAGATTTTTTTTTTATTGATTCAATTCCTATCCTGGTGACTGATGCCATAACAAGGAGAGGAGAGAAGGGAAGAAAAAAACCTCTATGGGGAAACCACATTTAAAGTTGAGATTCTAACTCCTCCACAACGTTTTTCCTGAATTTGGTAGTTTAAATAATGTAAGACTTAATCTTAATTTCTTCATTTTATCGGTTTGGTACTTCATAAACAATTAGTCCTTGCCTGATCACAGACAAAACTATGGAGCTAACATATTGACAAACCCAGCGTTCACTCCCGTGTGAGTGATGAGGGATGAGGGATTTAGAGAACAGACACTTACATATTACAAGCACATTTCCATTGAGATACTAGAAAATTTTAACAAACATTAGTGCTCCCATTTCACTTCTTTGCTGCAAAACTAATGTGGCAACTCGGTGACAAAAGGTGTGTATGGCCTTTTAGAAACCATACGAAAATACCAAATATCTTGCCATTTTCTATAGTAAGGAATGCAAACCACTTCCATTTTAATTTGATTTATTTTTAGCTGCAATAAAACAGTTGCATTCCTTCTGGGTTAAGCCAACCATACACGAGTCAAATTTTGAAAGAATTTTCTTTTTGAAAATCTTTTCTAAGTTTTAGTTCGAATTTCACATCATTAGTGGGCCACAACAATGGCAGAGCGGCCATCGAATTTGAGTGATTGGGCATGCTGGAAATCTTTTGAACAACAAATTTCTAATCATTGGTGGGAAAATCGTGCAAGAAATGTAACTGAAAAAAAAATTAGCATCAGCTGTGACCTGGAAAGAAAAGAAAATTCTTGGCCATGAAAATACTTTTATGTAGCAACATGAGATGAAATTAAAGGCTTGGTTGCTGCAATTTCAAGATCAAATGGTGGCACCATCGGATTACAAAATGCACAAAATTTCCGATTTTCTAAAGAACATTAGTTCGGAATTAGACCCATGTATGGCCTGTATTAGTTAAAGTGTAATTATAACTGCTTACCTAATGAAATGATTAATGGCAGCTGAGCAGGGCAGGTAAGCAGAGCATGACCTTACTCTAAAGCAGTGGTCTCCAAACTGTGGCCCGTGGGCTGAATGCAGTCCTTTGCTTGCATCAATCCAGCCCCTCAGGGCACCACTCCTCCCACTCCCACCAAGGACGGAGCAACACTCCTCCCACTCCCACCAAAAGACGGGGCACTATTCCTTCTTCTACTGACTACAAGCACTGTCATTTTTTTTTTTAGAAAGTTTGGAGACCCCTGTTCTAAAGCAATCACATCAGTATGTCAGTAATGTCATGAAGCAACACCTATGTGAAAAGGTTGATGGGAGCCTGAGTGCTTCAACTAGTACACTACATATATACTGAGTCAAAGCCCTGTAACCAGTTATTTCGTGCATGAGGTGGCAAGTGGCAGCTTCTAGAACAGCCTTCTCACACAAGTGTTGTCTAGTTCCTTTAAAGAAATTAAACATGGTCTGCTTGATTGAAGAAACATTTATTGCAGGTTTTTGTAAATGTAATTTGACAAGTATATAAAAAGGGAACAACAAAGTTTGGTAGGAAAGTAACTGCTAATTCAGTTCTGAAATATTATCATGGGTAATATATTAACTTTAGCATAACCATAATTCTTTAACAAAAAGCTTCCCTGAGGAAGTTTAAAGTGAAAATGTGGTTTGCCGATTATGGGGATAGTAGCAAGCTAACTTAACAGCCATTGACCACAGCTACACACACTTTGCTCCCAGCAACTAACTGGAGCAGCAATGGGGTAAAGTGGTAGTCCCATGTAAGCTTTAAATCATGACTATGGGCCTAAAAACAGGACTCTTATGACAGCGATGTGTACCTAAGTGGCCATTCAGTACTGCAATATGGAGAAAGACCCATACCTTCCATAGCTGGGAAGTACAGGGTATTTCTCTTCCTGCCTGGCAGTTGAAAAAGGGCAGTAGTGGACAAAAGGAAGGCAAGTGTAAGCAGCCCAAAAGTTCAAACCTGTTACTTATCCAAACCAAATGTTCACTTTAAATAGCAATATTTCCAACATGGAAGGTGCATATTTCCAAATTTTTCATAGGCATCTCTGCCTGTAAAGCTTCCAAAGAGCTTTAAACTTTCAGAAGCAGGTTCCGGAGGGATGGAGGCTCTGAGGCCCCAAGCTTTGTTAAAGCAAACATTTATTAGAAGAGGGGGGAGAATGTTGTTAACATGCAAGCATGCACATAATGTCAGTTAAAAACCTTCAATACAATTCACCCTATCATTTCCATTGTAAAGTAGGGAAGTCAGCCATCTATTGAGAAAAGCAAGCCACAAGTCTCCACTCTGCAGTTAGAGCAAGGAGTTTTGCTACAGATGCAAACGCTTTCAAATGGAAATAATGGGGATACCATTAATTAAAACAGTTACAGCAGTGCAATGGGTTCTGCCTACTGACATGTTCAATATAATTCTTGACAACACAGCACTGAAGATTAAGACACTCCAAGTACTATGCTGCTATGTATAGCAATGAAAATTCTTGGAAAAACATTAGAGGAAAATTGTGCTTTGTATATGCAGGGCAAGAAAAAGGTTCAGTTTATTGCTCCTCCACCAGATGCTTATACTTGCTTTTTCTTCACTGCCCTGTAGCTCAAACCACATGGGCTGCAGTTAGGACTTTTTGAAGTGGCTGATCCGATCAGTTCTGCCTGTCAGTTTTTTTAGGCAGACCTGATCAGGTGGTCCATTCACCCCTATGGACTGGGGTCCAATCTGGTCTGCTAAAAAAGAAAAAAAAACAAAACAAAAAACTCACACAGAAGGGGGTCTATCCGCCTCTGTTTAGGCGGATTGGAGGGTATTTAGGTATAAAACAGACAGCTGTGTCCCTTTACGCCGGGCCACCCTAGAGTAGAGCAGGCTCTGTTCTGCATATACTGTCATCTGTCCACTCTGCTCCCATCAGCATGGGAGCTGATCCCCTGCTTATCAGAACAGAATCCGCCCCATGTGAAAGGGGCCTTAGGGACATACCCTGTACTTTCAGCTATGGAAAGATATGCAACTCACAATGTCCTCTCATTAAACAGGTGCTTAGCAACTGGCCACTTAGGCGCTCTGTTTTTGTTTTTTTTTTTATTTTCTTTACTTTATGTTTTTACACATAAAATAGGAGGTAGACAGGTCTCACCCCTGTGTAAAGCTGGCCATACACTGATCAAAATTCAGCTTATCAGGCTGGTCCAGCAATCTCAGAAGAAACTGGCTGAAAGAACAAAAAAAAAAAAAAAAAAAGAAGTAGCTGTGTGCAGCCAGTGCAGAGCCAACTTATTGCTCAGCTATCACAAGGCCACTCCTGCAGGTGAATGAAGGAAGACCAGTATAAGCAACTGCAGGGGTCAACATTACAGTAAACCTGTTGCTTTTTCCCTACACGGGCAAAGCAAAAGGTTCAATTTAAACTTCTGGTTGTTTAATTCTTCATTATTTTTCCTTTCAACTTTTAAAAGGAAATTACCTGAACAAAAAAAACAAAAACCCACACAACATAGTAACCATTACAATGGTTTTAAATTGCAATACTGTAGAAAAGGGAAGCTATAACAAAACCCTATGCAATACCATTACCTCAAGTGACTGGTTTAAAAGGCAATTTCCATGATCAAAAAAAAGCATGAGAGAACACGTCAAACAGAATGTGTTCTTCAGTGCAAACAATGCTTTCTACTACTTAAAAAAAGTTTCTTTGATCTTTCCAAGAAACCATATAATGCAATGCAGAAATAAAATGCCAGTCCACAACATGGTGACAGATTTTTCAGTCTACTATAATAAAACTTATTAAAAAAACAAAAACAAAAAAAACACAACATTTGTTTACCCTTTACAAAATGATCAAGCTCAGCATTTCTTTTATTAATGGCCAAAGCCTTTGCCTATATGCTAGGCAAGAACCCGCAAGCAGCGTACAAATTTGAATCATGAAATCTATAGTTTTCTTATTCTCACCCAGGTTATAGGGAACGTATATTTTCACTTTCTGGAAGCAAATATACTACAACAGTTTCATACAATAAAAACCACCATGTCTCAGCAATAAGGTGTTGCTGGTAACATCCAATGCAATTTATTCCCATTGGATGTTACCAGCAACGGTAACAGGGGCTGAGAGGTGAACAGCTTGAGAACCCCGGATACGTCTATGTGCATTGCACGAAAAACTTTTGTCCTGAACAACCTGTTTAACTTTAAAGCTATTACTGTAAAGTAATGTTTTGCAACCTGCAAAACATTACTTTACAGTAATAGCTTTAAAGTCTTCAAACTACTAACTATTCTTTAAGTTGCACCATTAGCCACATAGAAAATAACCAATAAAACAAATGCACCCTTTCATGCAGCCACACATTAAAACTGTATCTCTGCCATATTAAAAGTAACACAAAAATCAAATTCCCTAACCTGGGAAATAGTGTTTATAAAATCAGAGAAATAAAAACTTTTGCAAACATGACTGGCAGTAGACTGCTGTTTACATGAAATAACGAAGATACCTTAAAAGAAAATAACCTTTTCATAGGTATAAAAATAGATTTCAGTGGCACTGGCAGTAAAAGAAAGAACAATGCTGGATAATTACATCACAGAACAACTTGTTGATTTTGTTCGAGGATCACCCTATAGGGAGGAAAACAAAAAGACTTAAAAACTTTATACTCTCATTTTACCTAAACAATGCAATACAGATTTTTACATCTAAAAGCAACCAGGTGAAGATTTCTCTGTCTCTCAATGGACTTGAGGGGGAAAAAAAAAAAAATTTAAACAAATTTAGGAACAGCCGGGTTATACTGCAGCCTAGAGGGGGGGTCGGGACACTGGCAAATCAAAAAATCATAAGCCAGCCCCCATATAACCCCTCTCCCATCGTCAGTTTATGGATAAACCAATACACAAGATCAGGGGAAGATAAAAAACAAAAACAAAGATGGGAGGGGACCAGAGTCTCTATGAACTCAGAAAAATATATTTTGTGAACATTTCTCTGCCGCAGATTTTTACCAGCGGAGAAGCTAATTGCACATATGGTGAACCCTTAAAGCGATTCTAAATCCAATTTTTCCCTAAAATGAAACATGCTATACTTCAGCGCTGTGCAATTCTTTGGCACAGAACAGTCCCAAACTTCCTCTCCTGGAGTCCCCCCTCTGGAGCTCGCCAATCCTCCTCTTCTCAGAGTACTCCCATAGCAAGTGGCTTGTTACAGGGGTACCCGTGTGGTCATGCGCATCTGAGCCACGCTGTGTGTGGATACAGTGTGGCTCATCCCCGCCCCCAATCACAGGATTTGATTGACAGCAGCAGGAACCTGCGAGACCAGAAAGAAGAGAGAAGAGCTGAGGCAGACAGGACAGTGCTGGATCGAGAATGGACTCATGTAAGTGTATGGGGGGGAACTGCCCATGAAAGGTTTACCGTAATATGCAGGCAATGCATTAAGGTAAATATAAGGCCAGATGGTTCTATTGGGATGTCTTCTGCTTCTCTGATGAATTCCTCCAATTCCCAATCTATATTACTTGCCTATGACTCCCACTGGTGACTCACTCTCCTATCCCCGTCGTTCCTAGCCTCCTCTCCTCATAGTTTTTTTTTTTCCTTTTGCCCGGTTTTTCTTCACCCCTCTGCTTCTCTAACATATTTAACTAAAAATTGTACAGGCTTCCCTCAGTGAATCTGTTTTCTATTGAAGTTAGAGTGCACAGCCCGACCAAAGGGTTCTTTACATTTGAGTCCAATGGTAATGCCATTTTCGTAGCCACTCGTCTGCACTTTTATTTCCCATGGTATACCTTTGGCCATTGGTTGTGCCTAGAACACTTAATACCGACTTATGTAAAGTTAACATTTTATTGTAACTGTTGCACACCTTTAAATAAATACATCAAAAATAAAAACCACAACAGGGCAGTGGGCTGCTGTTCAAACTTTTATAGCTTTCTAATGATTTGGTTGGATGCAGGCAAAATCAACCACGGGTATATGCTGCCATGCATAGGCACCAAGAAAGGAAAATTATGGAAAGCTAAGAATTCAGCTTTTTTTGGTTTCTTGTAATCTCCTAAGATATGTACACAGTACAGGTTTAACTTTGATATGCACACTACTACTTGGAGTACTTCTGTAATATAAAGTGGTAACTGTAGGGTTTTCACCACTATAAAAACTATTGTAAAAAGAAAAAAAAACAAACTCTACCATCATCCCCATTTCAAAAGCGTACTAGTGATTCTGTTATCGAAGAATTTAGCTATACAGCAATGGCAGAAATACACCAGATTTTGCCATGTGAAAATAGTAATATTATTAAATTACCTGCTGATGAAAAAGATCTTCCTCCCCAAATTCAGCTTCTTCTTCTTCTTCATCTTCCTCTACGGTGGTGAGGACAGACCTTGATACAATTCTCACTGCCAATTCCTGTTGGAAAAGCAAAGAATTCAAAAACTTGACACAAATAATTCAAACTGCAATAACTGATTAACAACTTCAATATGGATAAACTTGCTACAAATACAACCAGCGGTTACATTTTCCCTATACGATGCTAGGATGGCAATACTGGTACGGAAATCCCCGGATATTGTGGGATTCAATAGAGGAATTCTTACTGAAAAGATATCCCTTTATGCAGATTACATCCTCCTGTATTTGGGTGACACCTCCAAATCCCTAGATATGGTTATGTCTCTAATAGATCGTTTTGGAGTTCTCAGGATTTAAAATTAACTGGCATAAAATCGGTCCTAATGCCCTTAGACCTTGTAGACCTCCCCCTTCTAGTTTGCACGCAGCAGGTACAAATAGTTACTTAATTTATGTATCTGGGGGTGGTGGTGACACCTGATCCGAGACAAAATACTTAAACCTCAATCTTTTACCCCTACTCCAAAAACATAAATCGAAGTGCAACAGCTGGTGTCAACTCCCCCTCTCGGTCGTGGGGAGGGTAAATTTAATTAAAAAACGGTATGTGCCCCACAAATCCGCTACATATTTCACAATTCTCCTGTATGGATTGCTAAGAAATGGTTTTACCGCATAGAAACGCAGTTCAGAACCCTCACCTGGAAAAAACAGACAGCTAGGATTAAGCTATCCGTTTTACATTATGGCAAAGATTCAGGGGGCTTAGCTGTTCCTGGCGGCTCAACTTCAGCACCTAGTGGGGTGGGATTTACTCGATACTGGGGATCCCATCATGGGCCTAACCTCCCTTCCAGATCTCACTCTCTGCTCTCTTCCACTTTGAAATGGCTTTACCAGTCCTCCCTCAAGCCCCCACCGCGGACCTCCTAAAGAGACTGTGGTGAACTGTGAAAACATCTTTTCATGTAACTGGGTGTCTCCCTAGTACCCCACTATGGCGCAACACTAATGATGTTTAATTAGCTAAAAGTAGAGGGTATCCAAAATTGGAGGGAGAAGGGATTGAGATTTGTGGCTCAGCTGTATTCTAGGGGAACATTGAAGTCCTTTGCACAACTCAAAATTGAATTTGCACTTACCCATAAACAATTTTAACACTACCTTCAATTATGTCACGCTTTGCAAGGCAAATCTCTCCTCTCCAACTTCACACTGACTGAATCCACTCTGCTTAAAGATGTTACTCAGGCGACACATAAAAAAGGGCAGGATTTCTCACATCTATTCACAATTATTGGCTACTGTACAAGATTATGCCAATTTGCATAGTAGGACAAAGATATTGGGGAGATTGTTGGTGACACCTGTGATCTCTCTCTCTCCCCCTCCCACCCACAAATTATCACAATTATTCATTCTCCACCGTGCTTATAGAACTCCTATGAAGCTGCACTGGTGGGGCAGGAGAGACTCCCCAAAGTGCTCAAGATGCAAGGTACACGGAGGTGACTTCATCCATATGATCTGGCGTTTTGGCGATAAATTGAACAGATACTGGAAAGAGGTCTTACAAAAAATGTCCCTAGCATAGCAATACACTATTCCTCAGGACCCTTTAACTTGCCTACTGGGTGCTTTAGATCAGGAGGCACAACAACCTGGAGAGTACATTATGGTTTCTGAAGTACTATATCTGGCCAGGAAACTAATTGCCAGATAAATGGCCGTCTTCTGTCCCTGCATCTAAAAAGCAATGGACAGACTAGGTCAACTCACTACTCAGAGGAAAACTCACATACCAACATTGCACTGCCCATCGAAAATTTCAGACTGTATGGCAAGGCTGGCTAGATATACCTAGGCTTGCCCCATCTCAATTGATAATGGACAGGCTACTACAAGTGATACCCTACTCCTATGTAGACACCGTCACATATCCCTTAGGTAGTGATTGTGTAGACACACAGATCCTTACCATTGTGCCCCAGATGACTCCCTATATTTCAATGAGATATAGAGATAGATATATAGATATCTCGATTGTTGTTTTCACATATCAATGGATCTGCGCATCCAAGGATTAGCACTGTATACTATGGTGATTGTATTTTTTTCTTCAAATACCCTGTATGCATTGATCCCATTTCTCTTTCACAATAAAAGCGGTTTGGATATTTAAAAAAAAAAAAAAACAAAAAAAGTGCGGAAGGAAACACACACACACACACACACACACACACACACACACACACACACACACCTTACAGAGCACTAATATTATATAACACTGACCTCATCTTCATTGCTCACCAGACAGAACCTGATGTTGCTGTCAGTTCCCCAAGAACTTTGATTTTTCCAAACCAACACAGAAGGAGGGCTATGTGGGACGCCAGCATCAGCACTATAGATCTACCAAAAGAAAAAAAATAAAAAAATTAGCGTTAAGGTGACATTTCTAAAACATTTTTTTAAACCACAAAAGAAAAAAAAAAATTTGTCATTATTAAGTCATTACAGACAAGTGGGGAAAAGTGTAACAGATGCAACACAACACTCCATGCCCAGCACAGGTAGTACACTTTGATATTACTACATCTGCAAACCTTTATGCATAAGGACTTCTGGGGAATGGCCAAATACTATAAAATGCCACCATATGAGCAAAACAGGTCATCATACCCCATGAGTGTTGAAACATTTGTTGGTTCCTGAGTGCTTGAAAACAGGAACCAACATTTACTTACATTTGATAATCCCTTGTTATACGATGGAAATGGCACATCAGCACTATTACTGAATTGTCTGCATGCACATGTGCTTTTCTGTGAGTATCACACTTCACCCTCTGCTAGTAATGATCTTCCCAAGTATCAGACTTAATATCTGCACCATTTTCAGTTACAATCGGCTCCATTTGATTTTCAACTCGCTTTACCTGACCTTTTTGTAACGGCTACTTAGGACATGCATTTTTAACCATTTCCGTAGAAAATTAAACTACAGTGGGTATAGAAAAGAATCACCCCCTTTTAAAATAATCACATTTGGTTGCTTTGCAACATGAAATGAAGATAGAAAGTTTGTTTTATCCAGCTGTATTTAGTGCAACATCCAAGTGAAAGCTAAAACAGAGCAGGATCCTTCTTATTTTTGCTCTTATAGATCACATATTATAGGAATTTTCTGCAATAACCCTTCTTTGGTCCCTATCGAATCAATGAGATATCCAATATATAAACATTTTCCTGTCATTTCTTTCAATCTTGATGGGGGGGTGGATGAAATCTCATTTCTCAATAGTGGATTTTTACAGTGGGTATAGAAAATAATTCTTGAGTAGATGGAGGAAGTAGATCACACACCTGACTTCCTATCTATTTTTAAACTTTCCCTCTCTTTCATTCATTCATTCTGGGTACTATGTTAGTAATGTAAGGATGCCCCATCGTTTAATGGAAATAAAAATTAATCAACCTGGGGTATTTCCTCCCAGATCTGGACCACTGCATCAGTGAGCTCCTGGACAGTCTGAGGTGCAACCTAGTGGAGTCAGATGGACCGAAACATAATATCCCAGAGGTGTTCTATTGGATTTAGGTCAGACAAGCATGGTGGCCATTTAATGGCATCAATTCCTTCATCCTGTAGGAACTACCCGCATACTCCCACCACATGAGGCCGGGCATTGTCGTGCAGCAGGAGGAACCCAGGACCCACCACACCAGCGTAGGATCCGACAATGGGTCCAAGGATTTCATCCCGATACCCAATGGCAGTCAGGGTGCCATTGTCTAGCCTCTAGAGGTCTGTGCATCCCTCCATGGATATGCCTCTCCAGACCCACCACCAAAAACAGTCATGCTGAACGATGTTACAGGCAGCATAACATTCTCCACGGCTTCTCCAGATCCTTTCATGTCTGTCACATGTGCTCAGGGTGAACCTGCTCTCATCTGTGAAAAGCACAGGGCGCCAGTGGCAGACCTGCCAATGCTGGTGTTCAATAGCAAATGCCAACCAAGCTCTATGGTGCCGAGCAGTGAGCACAGGGCCCACTAGAGGACATTGAGCCCTCAGGCCACCCCGAGTCAGTTTCTGATTGTTTGGTCAGACATTCACACCAGTGGCCTGCTGGAGGTTATTTTGTATGGCTATGGCAGTGTTCATCAAGGTCCTGTCCAGCTCTCCTAGAGTAACGGCTTATCTCCTGGAATCTCCTCCATGCTCTTGAGACTGTGCTGGGAGACAGCAAACCTTCTGGCAATGGCACGTATTGATGTGCCATCCTGGAGGAGTTGGACTGCCTGTGAAACCTCTGTAGAGTCCAGCTATTGCCTCATGTTACCAGTAGTAACAATTACCCTAGTCAAATGCAAAACTAGAAAAAAAGTCATATATATAATGTGAATCCTTGTGAGCTATTAAGAATGAGGTATTCTGTGAGTGTTAAACAATTATGTGCTAGTTTTTTGTGTTAGGTGCGCTGGCACTTACACAAACTCACTTGGTAGTGTCAGATCAATATATAAAAGGTATTAATAATGCCGCGCTCCTATTTGTATACATATATATCTCTATATCCAATCTGTGCTCATTCTACTTAATAGATAGTGATATTCCATAAACTAATATGATTAAATGATTGCTAATATATTGCCAATACACACATACACAACCTAAATTTGTGTAATAAATAATAATCAATATAGGACCTTGATATAATGTGAATAATGAATAAGTGGACAAATCAATATAAATATAATTAGTGCCACTCTAATTATATGTGATCAATCCGGCAATATTAGTGCAAAAATATTCTAATGTGCACGTGGATAAGTGTAATACATGAAAAATAAATAAATAAAGTCTTTATAGACAAGTGCCAAAGTGCAGGTGAATCCTTGTTCCCTCTCGCCAGGTGCCTTATGGTCTCCCTATGCGCTCACCTTTAAATTTGCCTGAATGAATTCAGGCAAATAAACTTTTTGATCCTTCCAGGATCGGTGGGTTGATGCTCTGTGTAATTAGATGTGCCAAGGTGTAGATGTAGGTACTCCTGTACTCTCCTCTTTCTCCTTTAACAACTGCTCATACACCGATATAAAGACCAGCTCTTTCTCCTTATTCCCTTCCAGGGGTCATCTCCTTCTCATTTCCTCCTCTCACCCATGTGGAATTTAAGGGTCAGATGTAGAGAAAAGAAAAACAAACCATTGTGTTTTATCCTTTTAAAAGTGGAAATTTATTTCTGCCTGTAGCGATTTTTCACAGCGATACACAGTTCCTTGGTAGTCCAGTGCGGCATAAATAACACAGTCAATAGTGGGTGAGCAATCCTGTACCTCTGCTCTCCCTCCCTGCCTGCCTCTGTCTGCGTTGGAATCGCCGAGCCTCGCCGCTGCAATGTCGTGACGTCAGAGCCCCTCCCCTACGCGTTGCGTCACAGGGTCACGTGACTTCATCAGGGGGATAATGATTCATTATCCCCCTGATGAAGTCACGTGACCCTGTGACGCAACGCGTAGGGGAGGGGCTCTGACGTCACGACATTGCAGCGGCGAGGCTCGGCGATTCCAACGCAGACAGAGGCAGGGAGGGAGAGAAGAGGTACAGGATTGCTCACCCACTATTGACGGTGTTATTTATGCCGCCCTGGACTACCAAGGAACTGTGTATCGCTGTGAAATATCACTACAGGCAGAAATAAATTTCCACTTTTAAAAGGATAAAGCACAATGGTTTGTTTTTCTTTTCTCTACATCTGACCCTTAAATTCCACATGGGTGAGAGGAGGAAATGAGAAGGAGATGACCCCTGGAGGGGAATAAGGAGAAAGAGCTGGTCTTTATATCGGTGTATGAGCAGTTGTTAAAGGAGAAAGAGGAGAGTACAGGAGTACCTACATCTACACCTTGGCACATCTAATTACACAGAGCATCAACCCACCGATCCTGGAAGGATCAAAAAGTTTATTTGCCTGAATTCATTCAGGCAAATTTAAAGGTGAGCGCATAGGGAGACCATAAGGCACCTGGCGAGAGGGAACAAGGATTCACCTGCACTTTGGCACTTGTCTATAAAGACTTTATTTATTTATTTTTCATGTATTACACTTATGCACGTGCACATTAGAATATTTTTGCACTAATATTGCCGGATTGATCACATATAATTAGAGTGGCACTAATTATATTTATATTTATATTGATTTATCCACTTATTCATTATTCACATTATATCAAGGTCCTATATTGATTATTATTTCACAAATTTAGGTTGTGTATGTGTGTATTGGCAATATATTAGCAATCATTTAATCATATTAGTTTATGGAATATCACTATCTATTAAGTAGAATGAGCACAGATTGGATATAGAGATATAGAGATATATATGTATACAAATAGGAGCGCGGCATTATTAATACCTTATATAGAAAAAAAGTCAGAAAAGATGAGTAGGGAAAAAAAGGTCAGTGGCCTCTACCTGTAAAACCATTCCTTTTTTGGGGGTCATCTCAATGTTGCCCATCTAGTGCACCTGTTAATTTCATTAACACCAAAGCAGCTAAAACTGATTAACAACCCCCTCTGCCATTTAAGTAACCAGATCAATATCCCAAGATTTTAAACTGACTTGATTCTATACTCTGCTTAAAAAAAGTATTCCTTTAATTTTTTGTGAGCGGTGTATATCAGTTCTTCCACCACAACTTACCTTAACAGACTGCTCTGCTTTAAGTACATACTTTGGTGTGAACTTGTATACCATTTCTTCCTTGTCCCCAATTTTAACTTTTAGTCTCCAGTTACCTAGAGACTGATCCTAGGAGGTAACAGAAAATGGAATAAGAAAATAGTATTCCTTAATTACCAAAAAAATACAAAAAAAAAAAAAAAAAAAAAAAAAAAAAAAAAAAAAAAAAAAAACACACACACACAGCATCTCAATAGTTCAAACCCAATACAATAAGTCATTAAATCTAGGTAGGAATGTAATGTCAATTCCATACAGAGTGCAGTTCAGGTCACAGAAAATTATTTTTTGGACAATGGGTTAAATGCAGCTACCTTCAAATGATTGGACACTGGCAAAAGCTTTGCTGAGAACCACCCTCCAGTGTAGCCATATAACCCAGCCCACTCCACAGATGTGGGGGAAAGACCTGTACTCCCAGATAGGAATTTTGATGTACCTGTATTCCTTATTATCCTAATCGTACAGGACACAGGAGTGGATTCTTCATCCATGAGATCATCACAAGCAACAAAGAAAAGAGTGTACAACAAAAAACAGGCAAAATTGCAGCAACAGGACCACAAAAAGAAGAAGAGTCAATAGACCCAGACTGATGACAGTAGGCACTCAAACAACTGTACTGGAAAAAAATGCTCACAAAATCACCTTGTCAGAGCTATTCTTCAGGTGAATAAAATTTCCCTCGTTACCACATTCCTCTATGGAGATACTGCCAGTCGCAGAGGATTGTTGCGATACATGGAATTTGCTGCTGCTTCCTCTATCACCAGTACCCTCCTCTTCAACATCGGTGTTCACCTCCCGAGAGGCATGCCTGGCCCAACTACTTGAAGACTGGATAGTGCCACCTTCCATACTTTCTTCTACTTCAACACGTTTTCTCTTGCTACGAGACTGGCGGGCAGTAGAGGAGCTGCTGCTTGATGTGGCTCTTGACACCGTAACACGAGATTGTGGGCTTGGTGACAGTTTTAACCTTTAAATTGAATAAGGACAGTCATAAAAAGACAAGACAAATGTTCATAAAGCATACCCGGAAGCAACTTTCAAGTTTTAGAGAGATTTTCATCATCCATCCCATATTCAAATATACTTATCATAAAAAGGACTGACCTCTCCTCTTCTCCCTCTAGGAGCTTGCGGTAGGCACTAATCTCCATGTCCAGAGCATATTTAACATCTAGTAGTTCCTGATATTCTGTCAGTTGTTGCTGTATGTGGTCCCTCATTGCGGCTATCTCTCTCTCTTTAGCATCCAGCATTTTTCGGTACTTGTCACGATCATTGGCCAGCAATTCCTCTAGTTCACGCATACGATCCTCCGCTGCATTCACCTGTAATCAATCCACTTTGTTAAATAAATTCACCTTTAACATTGTGTGACCCAGCACAAGAAGTTGCCTGTCCTTTTAGTGACTAGGAACAGGCTAGCTGCAGTAAAACATGGACATAGGAGAACTAAATCAGCCATGGCTCTACAAACTGCAGCTGCAACATGTGAGCCCATCATTGCAAGGGCAAAACAAACAGTATATAATTACACTAAAACGTAGTTAAAAACAACCAAAACCATTTGAAAATGTACAATATCTTTAAGCATACATTTTGTATGTACTGTGACTAGTAAAAATACAGAATATGTTTTTATTTATTGTGTGCTGTACCTGCTTCTGTAGACCAGACAGCTGGTAGCCAAGTGACTCAATCCTCATTCGTGCTTCCATCAGCTCCTCACGGGCAGCCTCAGCAGCTTGGTCAGTATGGTCAGAGGAACGCTTGATATTGTCCAACTGAAATTAGCAAGAAATAACGGTGATAAAACTATCAACAATCTAGTTTGTGTTCCTAATCTGAATCTATTTTTTTTTTTAGAATAGGGCTCTTTTCATATGGGTGTCATCTATTTAGTCACGCTTTTTGTCAAAGAAACAACGGATCAGTTAACATCAGTTTTTACATCTGCCCACCAGTGTCCTTAACCATAATTCATCCCTGCTGTAAATGGGGAATCCCTCACTGACAGCACAATGTAAACAAGAGTGGACATCAAAAAATGACACAACGTGCATGTCCTTCCACATGGAGGTCTCTTCCTCACAATCCTAGCTGGACTATTGTGGGGCTGTAACTTATTGGAATCCGGAAGCCATTAAAGGGCCGCCCCCCCACGTGAATGAGTATGGTGTACATAGCACCCACAAGCCAAAATGTAAAGACATCACACAGATTGGGAAGTGTACATAGGTGTCCCTAATGGATATCAATCATGTCATACGATATAGTTACACGTCAACCAGCAAAGATGTCTGCCGACCCACATGAAACAAAGCCCCCTGCCCGACGGACCTGTCCACGCCCCTCGCAGAATGACAGCTCCGCTTACCCCCAACACTAAACTCAAAAAGAGGCGGTCACCAGGTGACCCCTGCCCACTTATAACATCATTGCGCTATATATGGTTAATGTTATAAGTGGGCAGAGGTCACCTGGTGATGCAGCCCTGTGTTTACCTTAGTGGCAGGGAGAAGAGAGCCATCATTTAGCACCGGTGAGTGACAGAAGTGGTTGGGATCGGCAGGCTTTTTTTTTCATGATGGTTGGCAGCCATTTATGTCATTGACATGGACCTACATCACTGTATGTTGTGATTGACAATGTACATCTGGGAATTTTTTTTTTCTTTCAATAAATGACTTACTGAACTGTGGTTATCACCCCTTCCCAACCACCAGGCCAGAGTTGTAGGGAAGAGGCCCTTGTCCTCCAACACGTTACACAGTTGGTAAGGTTGAATAAAGACACCAGTCCATCCAGTTAAGCCTGTGGGTGTGTTCATGTCAAAAACATTGTCCATATCCCTGCTGTGTTAAGTCAAGATACCCATCCAAGACGTTTATTTTTTTAATTTTAATTTTTTTTTAATTATCATCATCAAGGATTCCTGCCAACACCACCAAATGCAAAAGCGAGTTCCACAGACTTACCGCCCTGACAGTGGAAAAAAAACCTAAAACAGGTTAAGGTTAAACCGCTTCTCCTCCGCCTTGTGTCTTCTTACACTCTTTGAGACTTAACAGTTTAGTCCCTATACTAGAATCACCATTTAGATACTTGCATATTGCCATCATATCCCCTATCAAGTTTCTCTTTTCTGGGGGGGGGGGGGGCTTGGAGTTTAATGCTAGTAATCGCTCCTCATAACGGAGGTCCTCCAGTCCTTTTAATAACTTTGCTGCTCTTTTTTGGACTCTCTCCAGTTCCAGCACCCCCCCCCTCCTGAGGATTGGTAACCAAAACTGGACAGCATACTGCAGATGAGGCCAAACAAAACTTTTGTAAAGTGGCAGGATTATAGTATTCTCTCGAGTAAATCACATTTTAAATGCACGCTAATTTTTGTTAGCAATAGCATGCAATGCCAAGCAAAGCTAGTCTATTAGAACCCCCAGATCTTTTTTATCCTAGATTCCCCAAGGGGGTTCTCCACCTAGCAAGTAGTTTGAATTTTTATTTTTAGCCCCCAAGTGCATTACTTTACATTTTTCAACATTAAACCTCATTTGTCATATATTTATCTACCTGATTATGTTAGAGGTCTTCTTTTAAAGTATCTGTATCTTGCTGCAAAATTGTCATCCAACTTAGCTTTGTATTGTCAGCAAACACTGATATTGAGCTATTTATACTAGCCTCTATATCATTTATAAAAAATTTAAACAGAATTGATCCCAGGACAGAGCCTTGTGGTACCCCACTTACCACATCAGTCCAGTCTGAGTACTCGCCATTTATCACCACCCGTTGGACGTGCCCCTGTAACTAGTTTTCTAACTATGAACAAATCCTATGGTCCATGCCTATAGATCTCGGTTTGTAAATTAAATGTTTATGTTGAACTGTATTGAATGCTTTTGCAAAATCCAGATACACCACATCCACCGCCCTTCCTTTATCTAGATTGCAGCTCACTTCCTCGTAGAAAGTTAACAGATAAGTTTGGCAAGAACGACCTTTCATAAATCCATGCTGATTACTACTAAATATACGGTTTCCTTCAGCAAATTCATAGATATAATCCCTTATTATCCCCTCAATTAGTTTACATACTATTGATGTTAGACTGACTGGTCTGTAGTTCCCAGGTATGTCTCTGCCCTTTTTCGAATATCGGTACCACGTTGGCCCTTTGCCAATCAGCTGGTACTATTACTGTCAGTATACGGTCCATAAAAATTAGGAATAGCAGCCTGGCTATAGTCTGACTAAGTTCTTTGAGGACTCTTAGGTGTAAGTCCTGGTGATTTGTGTCGAGATTTTCAAGTCTGTTTCGGACACGGTCTTCTGTTAGCCACAAGGGTAGATTCTGTGATATATGTTACTAATGATACAGGCTTGATTGCTATACCCCTCCCTTTTCTTTGTAAGTGCCAGTTCACACTACAAAATCTCACTCTGGATGTATTCCGGATACGTTTTTGCTTACAGTTCACACCAAACGCAGTTCTGGTACAGTTTGCTATGTTCCAGTATGGTTCAGTGCAGAAAAAAAATGCAGCATGTTCTACTTTTTTTTTCGTGCACCGGAAATTGACTGCACTGGTGTAAATTAGGACCATTGGAATACACAGAAAACACTGTGCATGCATTTTTGATGGAGAAAAAAAAAAAAAAATTAAAGATTGTATTTGGTACAGTTGCCTTCTTGTCATTTATAACCAGCTTCCCGTCATATTTTAGGGGGCCAGTACGTTCTGATCTCACTTTTTTTTTGTACTATTGATAGATTTTAAAACATTTCTTGGGATTTTTTTTTACGCTCCTCTGCTAAGAGTCTCTCGTAGTCTGTTTTAGCCACCTTGATTGCTTTACACTTTTGTTGCATTCCTTGTAGTGCTGGAATGCAGACAATAACCCCCTCTGCCTTAAATTCCTTGAAGGATGTTTTTTGTTTTCCTCTTTGAGATGTCCTTTTACTTTAAAGTTTAGCCACCCAGGATTAACCTTCGCTCTTTTAGATTTATTGCCCTTTGGAATACATTGAATCATACCTTTATTTATTTACTATGCTCCTAAAATATTCCCATTTTTCCTCAGGGTTCATTGTTTCTAGGATTTGGTCAAATATAATACTTTGTAGTATTGACCGTAGTTTAGAAAAGTTGGCTGGAGGATTACAGCTGCAGGGGTATAAAGAAAGGGGGGGGTGGGTTTAGGGTATGGGAAATGGGGCAGGGGACTTTGAATTTCAACTTAGACAAGCTAGCAGCACAAGGGACACAATCAATATTAATACTGTCCCTACCACTGGGCAGGGATCTAAAAGGCTTACCCAGGGTTAGAGATTGGACGGATACACCCTGGGCTAGAGTCCAGGGAGCCAAATCGTACCCCGCAGCAAGTATGAGACACACACACCAGCAGCTCAGACACCCGATAAACGCTGTTAAAAGAAAATTTTGGTTCCAGTAAATAGTAGCGGTTTTAAAAAACTAAGGCAATGATCCGGATATATCCAAAAGGCACCTGGGTTGCAATTTTAGATGAGTCTTACCACAACTGGCACTCAGCTGGAAGAGACAACTTGAAATCTTCATGTCCTGCCCTAATGTGGTCAATCTAAAAACACTGATATGGTATCAGTGTTTTTAGGTGGACCACATTAGGGTGGGACATGAAGCATTCAAGGTCTCTCTCTTCCAGCTGAGTGCCAATTGTGGCAAGACTCATCCAAAATAGTAACCCAGGTGTGATAAAACAATCCAGCATGGGGGCCTTCAATAGCTAAAAGGTACCAAAAAAGGTAGGACACAATTCTTACATGTTAGCAAATATTATGTCCCACAACCTACAGCACTAATGTAAGCCAAAAAAAAAAAAAAAATGCATATATTAATGTTATTGCGAAACAATAGGCTATATATGTGAACCTTGGGCATAAAATACCTGGAATCATGTGCCACTACAAGTCACATATTACAAAGTGGCTATGATATACCCTAAATACACACAACTGCAGCCGATCATATCCTTTTGGATATAATTGGATCATTGCCTTAGCCTTTTAAAACGGCTACTATTTACTGGAACCAAAATTTTCTTTTACTAATAGCTTTTAATTGGGTGTCTGATCTGCTAGTGTGTCTCTCATACCCGCTTGGGGTAGAATGTGGCTCCCTGGACTCTAGCCCGGAAGCATCCGTACAATCTCTAACTCTGGCTAAGCCTTTTAGATCCCTGCCTAGTGGTAGGGTTTTCTGGAATATTCTATTATATGGTCTTGTTTTCTCTGTAGATGTGATTCCCATTGTTCCTTAAGAAGCGGCTCTATGCTGTGAAACTTGTATAAATACATCAACTGTGAAAAGGCTCCCTTGCATCTTTGATGCATTTATTCTATGGCATCTGTTGATATATCAAGTAAAAATGTTTGTGATAAACCAGTTGTGAATATCTAATGAATGGGTATGGCTTGACAGTTTATATGGGAAACTGTAAACATGACTGACTGTTTTTAACCCACTTTTCCTCCAGAGTATTTACCCCCCTTCCTGACCAGGCCATTTTTTGCGATATGGTGCTGCGTTACTTTGACAATTGCGCAGTCATGCAATGCTTCACCCAAACAAAATTTGGGTCCTTTTTTTTCCCCCCATGAACAGAGCTTTCGGTGGTATTTGATCGTCTGTGCAGTTTTTATTTTTTGCACACAAAAAAAAAAAAAAAAAGAAGAAAACCAATAATTTTGAGAAAAAACATTTTTACTTTTTCCTATTAACCTACTAGGCATTTTTACCCCCCTACTGCCCAGTCCAATTTTCAACTTTCAGCGCTGTTGTACTTTGGGTACAGTGTTGCATGACCACGCAAATGTCAAACAAAATTTATCATTTTTTTGAGACAGATACAGCTTTCCTTTTGGTGGTATTTAATCACCACTGGGGTTTTTATTTTTTGTTAAACAAAAAAAAAAAAAAAAAGTTTGCGTTATAAAATTTTGTAAATAAGTAATTTTTCACCTTCACTGATGTGTACTAATGAGGCGGCACTGATAGGCAGGTCTGATGGGCACCAATATGTGGCATTGATGGGCACTAACAGGCGACACTGATCATCAGTGCCCTAATGTAGATGTCCGCTCTGAGTAATGCCAATTACCGGCTCTCCTCTACTCACGAGCGGTCAGCGGGAGGTGAGGACTGCCGATAACTGGCATTTCCTATTTACATTTGATCAGCTGTGATTGGACACAGTTGATCACATGACACAGCCGATGTCATCGACTCTTTACAGTGACTGGTGATCCGCTGTGTCTCAGCGACACAGTGCACCGCCGATCGCCCGAGGGAGCGCACGCACAGTTAGAATGTGAGGACGTCATACGAGGACCTCCCAGAACGAGAGAACCGCCACCCTTCCATCATTACCCTATATGGCGGGTGGGAGGCGGTTAAACATGTCCAGTAAAAAAAAAAAAAAATGTAGTCATAAAAATTTACACCAAAATGTATTCTGCTACACATGCTTTAAAAGAAAATAGAAAAAAATCCCAATATGTGTACATTAATTGGTTTACGTGAAAGTTATAGCGTTTACAAATGGCGGTATATACACACTGGAATTTGTTCCACTAGCAATGGCAACGATCAGCAACTTATGGCGGAACTGCATCGGGCATTTTGACACAGTGATCATGTAATCGTGTAATAAAAAGCCCTGACACCGTACTAATGACATTGGGCAGGAAGGGGTTCAAATCTGGAGCGATCAAAGGGTTAACTGTGTGCTGTTTTAATATGGCGGCTGTGTGTGCACGCTTCACTGTAAGCACACTGCTTTGCATGAATACTGCGGGAGATTCATTATAGTTGAATATTTATAATAGCAGCTTTTTGTATTTAAAAACAATGTTCATGGTTTACCACTATTCTAAAACAAGAATCATAGTTCAATCACATTACCTTAGCTTGATAGGTTTGTTCCAGCTCTTCTTTGTAGACCTTAACTTGCTCATCGTGCTGTTTCCTGAGCTCATCTAGAGCTTGTGCCAGTTTGGATTCGTAGTCATATTTGCTACCCCTGTCCACCTCCACTATGCTGCGCTCATGGCGTTTCCTGCTTTCTCTACATTCCTGTAATCAAGAGAAAAGGTAAATATACAGCTTCAACAGCCAACACAAACCTCTTCTCACCCACTATGGAAATCTTACCTCCTCATATATGTTTTTTCTGAACTCAAGCTCTTCCTGCAGACTCTGGCAGCGGTTCTCCATATCAACACGCATCAAAGTTTCCTTTTCCAGCTGCTTCTTAGCAACAGCATGACCATCTTCAGCCTGAGAAAAGCAGATGTACAGATAATTCTCTACTTGGAAGTCTTTTCACTAAGTGGACAAAAATATGGCTCCCTATTGCATCTTCAATAGAAGAAGCTAAATGTAGCAACACTACCCGAGTTAAGAGAATTTTTTGCCCTTAAAGTTGCAAGAAAGTAAGAATCCTGTGTGCAGCAGCCTTGAGAGCCCTCCCTCCTCATTGGCTGAGACATCACAGTCAGTGAGTCAATGAAGAAAGAGCAGGGGTGGGGCCAGGCCGCAGCTCTGTGTGAAGTGACACACAGACAAGCGGATCAGGAGAGAGCGTGCTTGGGTTCCCCTATGGCAAGCCGCTTGCTTTGGGGGAATTTTGCAGGAGGGAGGGGCCGGGAGCGTCGGCGGGGGATCCGAGAAGAGGAGGATTAGAGCTGCTCTGTGCAAAACCACTTTACAGAGCAGGCAAATATGACATGTTCTTTATGCAAGTTTCTCTTTCTAAAATTGCCATTAATATCACATCACTTTAAACACTCGTTTCTGAGTAGTTTGCAATTCATGGGTACATGTGGGAAGCTATATTTGCCTAGAAAATATTTAAGCTCCACTTCTTGCTTTGCAGTACTTTACAATGGTCGCAGCTACTAAAATTCACTGATTAGTGACTATACACCATACCTGTATGATTTATAGAAAAAAACAAAAAAAATAGGATCAAAATTACTTTAATAAGGAAACACTGCAACAATTGAAAATGTATTATACACATTTAGCTACAATTCTGATGCTTTTAAACACGACACCATCAAAATTTGAGAACACACACACACACACACACACACACACACACACACACACACACACACACACAGACGGGAGCCTTACATACTTTTTTTTTTAAATATAAACTTTTTTTCAACAGTGTCTTTTGCCATTAATACTACTGCTATCACAAGGGATGAACAACATCCCTTGTAATAGCAATAAAGAGGGACCCCCCCCTTCCACCACCAGCAGAAGTGATAGCCACTCAAATCACTTCTACTTAAACAGGGAATTGCTAGCTGCAAATTCTTTATATAACCATTTCACTCTCAGGACATCATATGAAGTCTAGCTGAAAATGGGTGGTGATGCAAGAAGGCTAGCTTTTAAACCTTGGAAAAAAAAAACACACAAAAAAAAAAAAAAAAAAAAAAAAAAAACACACTTGTCAGGACAGAGCATATTCAGATTACAGATAATTAAGCTATGCCTGCAAAGGGTTAATTGTTGCAAAAAGTTTCCAAGCTCCCTAAAAACCTAGTAGAATTTCAGTGCAGAACATAGCGCGCACACACACACACACACACACACACACACACACACACACACACACACACACTATAAAAAAAGTCACACACCCCTGTTAAAATGTCAGGTTTCTGTGATGTAAAAAAAATAAGATAAATCCGTTCAGAACTTTTTCCACCTTTAATGTGACCTATATACTGTACAACTCAGTTGAACAACAAACTGAAATCTGATTAACCCCAACCCCAGCTGTTCTAGTAGGTTTTTCCTGACATTTTTGTAGTCGCATCCTACAGCAAAAGCCATGGTCCGCAGAGAGCTTCCAAAGCATCAGAGAGATCTCATTGTTAAAAAGTATCAGTCAGGAGAAGGGTACAAAAGGAATTTCCAAGGCATTAGATATACCATGGAACACAGTGAAGACAGTCATGAAGTGGAGAAAATATGGAGCAACAGTGACATTACCAAGAACTGGACATCCCTCCAAAATTGAAGACAAGAAGAAAACTGGTCTGGGAGACTGCCAAGAGGCCTACAGCAACATTAAAGGAGCTGCAGGAATATCTGGCAAGTACTGGCTGTGTGATACATGTGACAACAATCTCCTGTATTCTTCATATGTCTGGGCTATGGGGTAGAGTGGCAAGATGGAAGCCTTTTCTTATGAAGAAAAACATCTAAGCCCAGCTAAATTTTGCAAAACCACATCTGAAGTCTCCCAAAAGCAGGAGGGAAAATGTGTTATGGGCCGATGAAACCAAGGTTGAACTTTTTGGCCATAATTCCAAAACAGATGATATTTGGCGCAAAAACTCTGCGCATCACCAAAAGAACACCATACCCACAGTGAAGCATGGCAGTGGCAGCATCATGCTTTGGGACGGTTTGTCATCTTCTTGAACTGAGGCCTTAGTCAAGGTAGAGGGAATTATGAATAGTTCCAAATACCAGTCAATATTGGCACAATATTGGCTTCTGCTAGAAAGCTGAACATAAAGAGGAACATCATCTTTCATCATGACAACGAGCCAAAGCATGTATCCAAATCAACAAAGGAATGGCTTCACCAAAAGAAGATTAAAGTTTTGGAATGACGCAGCCAGAGCCCAGACCTGAAACCGATCGAATATCTGTGGGGTGATATGAAGAGGGCTGTGCACAGGAGAGATGCCCTCGCAATGTAGCAGATTTTGATTGTTTTTGCAAAGAAGAGTGGGCAAATATTGCCATGTCAAGATGTGCCGTGCTGATAGACTCATACCCAAAAAGACTGAGTGCTGGAATAAAATCAAAAAGATGTTTCAACAAAGTATTAATTTAACCACTAGCCTACTGGGCACTTATACCCCCTTCCTGCCCAGGCCAATTTTCAGCTTTCAGTGCCATCACACTTTGAATTACAATTGCGTGGTCATGCAACACTGTACCCCATATGAAATTTGTATAATTTTTTTGAGACAGAGAGCTTTTTTTTGGTGGTATTTAATCATCTCAGGGTTTTTTATTTTTTTGCTAAACAAACCAAAAACTGAAAATTAAAAAAAAAAAAAAAAAAAAAAAAAAAAAAGTTTGTTTTTGTTTTAAAATTTTGTAAATAAGTGATTTTTCTCCTTCACTGATATGCGCTAATGAGGCTGCAGTTATGGACACTGATAGGTGGCACTGATGGGCATTGACAGGCAGCACTGATGGGCACTGAAAGGTAGCACTGAAAGGCAGCTCAGATGAGGAGCACTGATATGTGGCATTGATGTGCACTGGTAGGCACTGATGTGGCATTTATGAGGCACTGATGAGCACTGACAGCTGGCATTGATGGACACTGACAGGTGGCACTGCTGGGGCTACACTGATCATCAGTGCCCTGATGATCAGTGTACATATCCCCTCCGAGGAAAGGATTACCGGCTCTTCTCTCGAGCTGTCAGTGTGACAGCACGTGGGGAGAGAAATGCCGATAACCAGGATTTCCCTATTTACATGCGATCAGCTGTGATTGAGCACAGCTGATCATAAGACCGAGCCGAAATCTTCAGCTCTTTCCGTTGATTGGTGATACGCTGTGTCCGAGGGACACAGCGAACAGCCGATCACTACGCTGGGCGCTCCCGAAGCCGCCCATGCACGGTTAGAACGGGAGGACGTCATATGACGTCCTCCCAGGACGAAAGAACCACCTTTCACCCGTCATTGCCTTATAAGGCGGGCGGTGGTTAAGGGTATGCACACGTATGCAACCATATATTTTTTTTTTTTTTTATTTCCCTCCACCTAAAATATTTCAGTTTGTTGTTCAACAGTTGTACAGTTTATAGGTTACATTAAAAGGTGGAAAAAAGTTCTGAAATTATTATTTGTCTCAGAATATATATATATATATATATATATATATATATATATATATATATATATATATATATACATATACACACACACACATATACACACACACATACATACATATATACACACACATACATATACACTGCAATTTATACACGTTCACATGGCAGGTATTAAAAAGGGTTTCCCAATTTAAATACAAAAATGGAAATACACTTTAAAATGATTATGGTTAATGTAAATCTCAGTGGTGTTCAGAAAACAGGTCTGCTTCTCTCAATCTGCAGACTACCTACACTAACCAATATTATACCTTAGCAAGCTGAGCACGCAAATCAGCCACTTCTGCCTCCAGTTTCCTCTTCCCATCTAGGGCGGCTGTAAGCTCTGCCTCACTCCTGAAATGCAATGCCTCCAGGTCCTTATTGCGATGTTGTGCACTAACCAGCTCAGCATCTTTTTTCTTAAAACTGAAAAATAAAGAAAGAAAATTTACTATAAAATTGGACACAAACAATTTTTTTCATATCTATAAAACACAAACCACAAACACTAGAAACTCCATTTAATTCAATGTTATTGCTTTGCTGTCGCCGAATAGCGCTTCGTAAACAAATGCAAGACTTGGAAAAGAAAACGTCAGCAGCCAAAAATAGAAAAAACACACACACAAACAAGGAGCACTGAAGTGCTCTTATAAATCCGCTTCACAGAACACTGACACTATGTCCCCTTCTCATGTTAGTTGATCTGCAGAAATATATACAGTGGGGAAAAATATTTATTTGATCCCCTGCAGATTTTGTAAGTTTGCCCACTTTTCGTCCATTCTTCTTTACAGATCTTTTCGAAGTTTCAGCTCCCTCCATAAATTTCCTATAGGATTAGGGTCTGGAGACTGGACAGGCCACTCCAAGACCTTAATGTGCTTCTTCTTGAGTAACTCCTTTGTTGTCTTGGCGGCATGTTTTGGATCATTGTCATGCTGACTCAAGACCCATCCACGACCCATCTTCTGTGTTCTGGAAGAAGGTGCTCATCCAAGATTTTACAATACATGGCCCTGTCCATTGTCCCCTCAATGCAGCAAATTTGGCCTGTACCTTTTGCAGAGAAACAGCCCCAAAACAATGTTTCCACTGCCGTGCTTGACTGTCATAGTCAGCGTTTGTCTTCCTCCAAACACGGAGAGTCAAGTTAAAGCCAAAGAGTTCAATTTTAGTCTCATCTGACCTCATCACTTGCTCCAAATCCTTCTCTGAAGCATTTAGATGTTCATTGGCAAACTCTTTAGGGTCCTTGCGGGCACTGCAGGAATTAAGTCTACGGTGGCGTATTGTGTTACCAATGGTTTGGTGACTGTGGTCCCAATTGACTTGAGATCATTCACAAACTCCTACTGTGTAGTTCTGGACTGCTCCCTCACTTTTCTCATGATTATCCTTACCCCATGAGGTGAAATCTTGCATGGAGCTCTAGACCAAGGGTGATTGATGGTTATTTTGTATTTCTTCCATTTGCGAATAGTTGCTTCAACAACAGTTGTCTCCTTCTCACCAAGCTTCTTGCTGATGGTCTTGTAGCCCATTCCAGCCTTGTGCAGGTCTACAATTTTATTCCTAACGTTCTTTGACAGCTCTTTGGTCTTGAATGGAAGAAGCGATTCTGTGGACAGGTGTCTTATACATAAGTTGTCGTTAGGAGCACCATCTTAAATTGACAGGACTAATCTGTGTAGCACATAGCTAGTCTGTGGGAGCCAGAATTATTTTTGGCTGGTAGGGGATCACTAACTGCAACTTAATTTATAACATTTAAAATACACCTATGATAAAAATTATAGAACCTTCATTTCTATGTAAGTGAGCAAACTTACAAAATCTGCAGGGGATCAAATAATTATTTCCCCCACTGTATGTGAAGATGGTTTCTGATATTGCATTGGTGTTATTTTTGGAAGGGGAAACACATACTGAAAAGGGAGGTGCAGGTTGGAGAGGGGAACCTCTGTGTCCTATGTTTCCTTTCGTTTTACTCCTGAAGAAGTGCCACCAGTGCAGAAACATCTATAGACAGTGATCTATTCTACAGCCATCATCTCACAGCTTGGGAATGTTGTGCCCTGTATTGCATCCATCAGGCTACTGACAGGAAGGCATCCAAAGGACATTTTAGAGCTTGAGGCTAAGATTCTATGTGAACCATTGGTCATTGAGGGAGAGAAATTCTGATGTGTGCGGATTGAATTCTGGCAGAATTGGGGATTGTGTGTCCTTCACGCAAGTTTGACCATTGTAGTGAGGGCCAATCTACCAGGTGAGAGTACACCTTTGGGTGGATCCAGTGGAGGATTTGTGCCACCCATCCTGTGGATTCTTTCACCCAAAGCACCATTTGTTATGGATTGCGAACATGTTTTTTATTTTAGGAGGAAACAATGTATAGTTTTACAATTACTTTAACTGAATCATAAATGAATCAAAGCAGCATTTCCTTCCAGGTCGCATCTTTCTCAGCTATTGTATGCTGGGGAGAATGGGGAATGGCTATAAAGACAAGTCAAGAATGTTTTATTAAAAACCATCTAAAAAGTGAGCCTTTGGCCAGGCTAGGGACATTCAAGTGTACACATATTCCTAACAAAAACCTCTGTAGTGGTAGGTACTGTGCAGCAATTCATCTTCAAACCTTACAGCAGAAGTATTGAATTGTCAGTTTAAGTAAGCCCAGTCCACCTTCTCAGCAGCACCTTGGCAGCCTTCTGAAGGAAGTATTTAGAAGTGTGCAATCAAATGCTCAATTAACACACACACTAAACTCCGGTGACTAAAATCTGCAGATTTCTCTGGCTAGAATCAAAGATGTCATGAAGAGCTGTGGCCGCTGAGCCAAGCTTAAGTGTTCACACAATCAGTGATTATATCTGGCTAGGGACAGAAGATCATTACTGATGGAAACAGACTGTGCCCAGCAGCAGAATTCACATATTCCTTATGGCTGGAACTGATAGGGTTTGCTAATTTTTTTGGTTTGCAAGCCTTTAGGGCAGGAAAACAAAATGTCTCAATTAACATGGATTATTTTGAATCCCTATACCGCTAGCATTCGTAAATGGAATTGTATATCATATTTACTGGTTTTAAAAATGTTTCCTTCAGTTACTTTCTGGTTTCCAGGCCTAGGCAAATGTCATATCAGGAGTCTTCAGGAGAGAAGGGGTTTTTCTCAGCTAAGAATATACTCCTGCCTGCATGCCTGAGCTAAGGGCAGACATTCCAGACGTAAATGCTACAAGAATCATCTGCCCTTACTCAAGATTGAATATGACCACAAATGCTAGGGGTGTTTTTCAGAGTGATTTCTCATAAAAATAAAATATTGAGACATGGATGGACAGATGGGGGGTATATAGATATTCTATAAAAACAACCGTGTCAAACAAAAGAAATACTAGCTGCTTGCCAAGTATGAACTTATAGTACAATATGAAATGTAAAGGCTCTAAAAAAATCTCCTGGGGCCTAGAAGAAAAATTTCTCAAAGTGTAATAAAAAAGGCAAACGCTTTAGGTTTTGGATGGAGTAGAGGGGAACATCTCAGTTTTTATAGCTGTCTGTGCCCATTAGGAAGATTCACGCTCTATATTTTGTGTCCTAATTTACTGTTATCCATGAAAGTGTAAATAAAAGAAAATGCCAAAATTTGGGGTGACACCAGAACAGTAAGAGCAGAAATCTACCAATGGGGACTCTAGGTCTGGTGACACCCCAGATTCTCACTGTGGAGAGTTGTACTCAGGGGTGGGGGGGACCCATTTAGGCCTTATAATTAATATCGGCGATAGATCATTTATATTTAAAATAAAAAAAAAAAACTTTCTTTACGTAAAAACACGTGTGAGGGGAGGAGGTGGAGAGACAATATAAGGAATTCTCAAAAACATTACTAAAACAAGTTTTTCAAATCCTGTAAAAGCTGTCCAAAGACATTACACACAGTATGTTTGGGAAACTAGTCACTCTCCTAGCTATTACAGAGAAAAATCAGTTTGATCATGTGAAAAGACCAGTTGACTAGAGCTAGCGTGTGGATTTAGGGCTTAGGACACACCTACACTCATCTACAGCAACTATGTCTTGTCAGAACGCGCCAGCTCTTGAAGTTCATTCAAAGTTTTATTGCAGTAGTATTTGCTTCCTGCACACAATAGGTCTGCCCCCTCCTATTCACCAGCTTGCGAAGGTTCTGAAGGTTCCTCAGGATAACAGGAACACCTTTAAGCTTTCTAAAAAGGCAGTTTAGCATTCACATGCAGGTCACAACTGATGCTAAGCAGACATCAGTAAATGCCTGGAATACACCCAAATTGTGCCCTAGACTAGAAATAGGGTCACAGAAGCCATAATCCACAGAAAGATGGAAGATACCATGCAAGATAAGATCTTGGTGTACTCCAAAAATGTGGCGGCCATGGATTTCACATTTGTTCTTGCCAGGTTTTGGAAAGACTTTAATGGAGCCTTGGCCCATTGACATACATCCTTACACTTGTTTTTCCTTTTTACTAAGGAATTATTTTGGTCTATGTACAACATCAATAGGCATGTTACATCACTACTTGCCAAATGTTTAAGGCTTGGTTTAGAATAGCATAGTCATTCCACTTACATATACAAACTTTATGTAATCATTCTTCTCAAAGCTACCAGTTGCTGCTAGGTCAAGTTTGCCCAAGAATGCTGTTCTGTGTGAAGACAAAAAGCTGCTTTTGTGGGCACCATTTGCTGCAATATGCCATCAACAGCTGCAAGAACTTAAATCCACAAGAATCAGCATTTTACTAGCAGCTACCGTATGTGTAGGTATACTACGCGATGACCAGTTGTCAAGATTAACTAAAGCAATGTGTCTTCCCACTACAAAACAAAATCCAACAGCATGCTGGCAGATTGCAAACAAAAGCAGAACTTCAGATGAATAGCTAAATACAAAGATGGGAGCAGATATATCTGCCAAAGATTTACATTACTGACCCTCCAGTCCTGAGATTTACACAGCTCTGTCCCACAACACAGCCTTGTCTAGAAAAGAGGGAACCTGATGTTTCTCTACCGGATTTTCACTTACTGGCGTGCACACATTGAAAAGACCGTGAAAAAGAAGAACACCGATAGGATGATGAACCTATCAGCATGCTGTACAGCCAACTTTTTTGCTTTGTGTGGCTTTTCCCTTCCCTCTGAGCTTTGCTATATTGACTGATCAATTGCAAAGAAAAAAAAAACAAAAAAAAAACACACCAGTCATTTACATACAGAGGGTGTATACACCATTACATATTATAGTTTTGTATTGATCCCACTTTGCAGATGATGAAAGGCATTGCTCATTATACACATGATGATTTTGGGGTGAGACTACTGAAACACAAGATCTGCGGTTTAGCAAGTTTGCTGCATGGTGAAAATCTTTTTTTTTTTTCAGTAACATTTTCATAGTGTGAATGGACCTAAAAGGGGAACTTAATTTTTTGACTAAAGTCCTGCTAGATCACTTCATGCTGGTACGTTTTGTAGGTATAGCAATGTAAAAGATTATAAATAAGTACCTATACTGTTGAAAATCCAGTAATACACTGGATCACCCGTCTCTACACATGCTCAGTTGCTCTCCATTTTTAGAGCACTCTGCTGAAATAGTAGAGGCTGATCTGCTGACAGTCTAAACATTATAGCAGAACTAAATCTATCGATTTAACGGTTTATAAAAAAAAAAAAAAAGTTTCATTCCCACCATGCCAGGAATGCTGACATTTGCTTGTGCTCTCAGCCAAACTGTCAGCACAGGTACATACTATGCGGTGCAGGACATCGCAAGTAATTTGCACCTGAATTGTATCACATTCCTGTAAGAATTACATGCAAATGTCAATGCGGTGCAATTTGAGCCATACATTTTGTAACGCTCAGATTGCATCTGCACCAAAAAGGTACAGGGCCCTTTTTTAAATCTGCACCTGAATTGCATTGCATGGGTGTTCTTACCCAAGCAATGCGGTTTCTGGAAATCATATCGCATTTTGTGATCAGTTTCAGGGTGTCATTAATTTATCAATCACACCCGCACCAGATCACATGAACGTGATCCAACTGCAACGCAGTGTGAGAAACGCACAGGATTCGGAGTGCTTCCCGCACCGCTTTGGTGTGAAGTCGGGTCTCAAACCATCAAATGGCTGGTGTTCGAACTGATCATTTGTGCAGCACCATGGCAACAGCAGATCAAACAGATGGCAGCTTCCTTGTCTGTGAAAGGATAGAGGGTTTCATTCTACTTTAACCGCTGCTCAGGGCTCTGGTCTTCAACAAAATGGCAGCCCCCAGCAAGAAGAAACAAGGACAATGCTGGAGGCAATTTACAATGCACACTAATTTTGATAGCATCTTCTTTGCTAAAGAATATTATTTTTATCAGTTATGAGTAAAGTTCCACTTGGAGCCTGGGTTCACATATATGCGGTGAGGTAAATTGCATGTGATTTGCACAGGCACCGCACTCCTTTCCAAATCACATGCGATTTTTGTTTGCTGTACGATTGGAGCCTTACATTCTGTATGGCTCTAATTGCACCGCACCTGCACCAAAAACTTGCAGGACCTTTTTTTGATCCGCATTAGAATCGGATCGCATGGGTATTCACACCTATGCGATCCGATTCTGCACATCGCACTGCGTTTTGCGGACTGCTTTCGGGATGTTAACATACACACCCAGAGCGGTTCGCACGAACAGGGTGCAATTCTGATGCGGAATTCGCACCGCAAATGCTGCAAATTCTGCACTGCATCAGCGTGAACCAGGGCTAAGGGTTTGGGGGTCAATGTAATTGTCCTTTAAAAAGGTTTACATGTTGTATTTTATTTTCCCCCTATATAAATGGCTTTTTTTTTGAGCAACAAAATTTTGGGCACTTTATCAGGCCATTTAATACTCAATTATGTTTCAGTGGTTTAATGGTTTCGGACATCTCTTAGCCGATCTATTTGGGAATGATCAGGGTTTTAGCTTAGACCATTTAAAAGGTTACCATTCTCCCTGTTGCCAAGCCCCTATGACACTAATTTCGTATAGTACTCATCAGTTTGTTAGCCTGACAAATACATCAAATGGAAACAGTACATATGAATTATAAATATGCAATATTATTTACCCAACCACAGAAATGGAACTTTTTAAAATATATTTGTGATCCTACAGTGAAAATAGCAACAGAAATGCTTTACATTCCATGTCCAGTCACAAGATGGGATGGCAGTCAGATATGCAGCCACAAATCAGATTCAGATGTACAATTTCTGGCGATTACTTTGGAGGGAGTAGGACGACAAAACAAACCACCACAATGCAACACGCATTAAAAGCGTGCCAAAAATCGCATCATGCCAGAAAAATACACCAATTGCAACAAGCACAGATGTGAACCAGGCTTTAGTGCCCATTCTAACAGTTCATACAAGGGTGACTGCATCTACTGGAACTTTAAAACAGACAGTAAAATCCTCTGGGGATGAGGAAAACTGACTCGATGCAGCAACCTTCATACCCTCCCTCTAACGTAGCTTTTTCTTATCTTTTCTAAAATCAGCAATATGAACTGCTTAGTCTGCCTACATTTTCTCTTTACGACCATTCCATCTCTAATTGTTACAGTATAAAATAGCATACAAGACAATTTCCTCAGGCCTTGCACAATGGTTGAACACACAATGTATGTGTTTACTTTTTTTGGAAACAGTGTTTTTTTTTCTAAACATATCAAATGCATAAATCTCACCACCAGACTGCACGATTTAGGCCTCATGCACACAGGTCATTTCCTTATCTCTCCTAGACGCCTTTCCTCCTGGCAGCAGTGTTTTTGCAGAAAAGATGCATTTAGATGTGCCAAGCGCTTTGGCATTAAATTGATTTCATTGGCTAGAATAAGAATTTATCTTGGCCATCGCTAAATGCACCTAGCGTTTAACATGTGTTTAGACACACACATGCAGCAGAATTTTTCTTGCCAATGCTGCTGCTCCTGGACAGAGTGGGCTTTTTTTCTGCACCCATACACCCTTCACAAAAAGACTGACGCAAGCAAAACATGATGCCCTTCATTCAGGTATTGGCATCTTCCAAGCTGGATAAGGCTGCAAGGCTATCTAAAATCCTTTTTATGGAGCCTTGCCAAGAAATACAGTTGTGACCAAAATTATTCAACCCCCACTGAAATTGAGTGTTTTGGCCAGTTTGACATTGCTTTTGATCATTCAGTCATCTTGCTTACATTTACATTAAAGAGGCACTTGTAGGTCAGACAAATATAACATAACAGTTATAATGAAATAACCACAAATGTCTTTTCTGTGCTCACAGCATTATCAGTTTTATTCAACCCCCAAGTGACATTCAATCTTAGTACTTAGTACAGCATCCTTTTACAGTTATAACAGCTTTTAAACGTGAAGCATAGCTTGACACAAGTGTCTTGCAGCGATCTACGGGTATCTTCGCCCATTCTTCATGGGCAAAGGCCTCCAGTTCAGTCACATTCTTAGGCTTGCGCACTGCAACTGCTTTCTTTAAGTCCCACCAGAGGTTCTCAATCGGATTTAAGTCTGGTGACTGCGATGGCCACTCCAAAATGTTCCAGCCTTTCCTCTGCAACCATGCTCTAGTGGACTTGGAGGTATGCTTGGGATCATTGTCCTGTTGAAAGGTCCAACGTCTCCCAAGCCTCAGGTGTGTGACGGACTGCATCACGTTTCCATCCAATATCTCCTGGTACTGAAGAGAATTCATGGTACCTTGCACACGCTGAAGCTTCCCTGTACCTGCAGAAGCAAAACAGCCCCAAAGCATGATTGACCCTCCACCATGCTTCACAGTAGGCAAGGTGTTCTTTTCATCATAGGCCTTGTTCTTCCTCCTCCAAACATAGCGTTGATCCATGGGCCCAAACAGTTCTAATTTTGTTTCATCAGTCCACAGAACACTATCCCACAACTTTTGTGGTTTGTCCACATGGCTTTTGGCATACTGCAGTCGACTCTTCTTATTCTTTGGAGACAGCAAGGGGGTACGCCTGGGAGTTCTGGCACGGAGGCCTTCATTACGCAGTGTGCGTCTTATTGTCTGGGCTGAAACTTCTGTACCCACATCTGACAAATCTTTTCTCAGTTCCTCAGCAGTCACACGGGGACTTCTCTCCACTCTACGCTTCAGGTAGCGCACAGCAGTCGAAGTCAGCATCTTCTTTCTGCCACGACCAGGTAGCGTTTCAACAGTGCCCTTTGCCTTGAATTTGCGAATGATGCTTCCTAAGGTGTCTCTTGGTATGTTTAACATCTTTGCAATCTTCTTATAGCCATTGCCCTTCCTGTGAAGAGAAATCACCTCTTCTCTTGTCTTCCTGGACCATTCTCTTGCCTTCACCATGTTTGTAACCACACCAGTAAATGTCTAGAAGGAGCTGAGTATCACAGTCATTTTAAAGCTGCCTAATTGGTGCTTATTATGCTTGATTGCTGCTCGGTGACATCCACAGGTGTTTTCAATACCTGATGGAAAGCACCTGTATGAACCTCTGTTCTTCAGAGTGGTAGTCTTTAAGGGGTTGAATAATTGTGGCAATGAAGAAACCACATAAGAACCATTTACTACTGTATTACATAAACAATTGATGTCATTTTAGTTGCATTTGGGTAGTTACAACGTCCTTGTAGGATTTGATTCTGAATACAATTCCAAATGTACACTATAGTCCCTAAACCCCTTTACAGCATTGGGGGTTGAATAATTTTGGTCACAACTGTATATAAAGCAGAGCAAAAAAAAAAAAAAAAAATGTCTTTCACACAATCTCTCAACTAGGCATTTGCTTTGCTTCATCCAAAATCAAATGTGGGTTATAGCGCTTTTTTTTTTTTTTTTTGGAAACACATGGGTGTAGAATTATACCATAGATCCCAAATTTGATGGAATTTTAGGACAGTTCCTATTCCCACATTGGACCTTTTTATAAGAGATAATCTGATTAACCAATGACTTCCACTGGGTTACATAGAAGATGGACTCATTCATGTCATACCTTTACAAGCCATACATAACGTTTCGCATAGTATGTATTCCTAGTTACAAAAAATTCCTTTTAGTGCTTGCAGGCTCAAACTTTTTGTTTTTTTTAGTGCTGTGATCCAACCTTCTGTTATAGGATTTGTTCTCCATGGTCCCACTCTAGGTAGGAATGTAGCCAAACTCTTGCTTGCTCCCGTGGTGGACTAGGGACAATGAACTATGGGATGTGTACTGTGCATACAGCAGTGCACATGACCACAACTAACGTATGCTGCTAGTTACAAACCAATGACAAAGAAAAAAAAGGGAAAAAAAAAAAAAAAAGGAAGAGGTTTGGGAGCTCGGAGGACATTACAAGGAAGTAGAAAAACACAATAGGAAATTATTTCAAGTAAAATAGTTTACAGGGCCATCAAAGTAGTGAATGTGTATGGAATCTTTTTGAAAATAAAAACAAGGATTCCCGAGTGTGACTTTAGGACAGGAGACAGCTGGATCCACAGTGGGAACAGACCACTTCCATTCAAAGTTCTCACCAAATAGATACAATTCTAAAAAGGGCTGGGGAGGCAGGAAAATAACTTATTAGGATGCTTCCAGTCTCAATAGAGAAATGGAAAAACAGTATTAAAAAATTAAAAAAAAAAAAAAAAAAAAAGGGAAAGTTTTCAAGTTCTGAGTTTTAAACAATCCAAGGCTGGAGATAGCACTGGTAGAAAACAAAAGGCTAATCCTCTAGTTTCAAGGTAGTATACAATGTATAAAGAGCCAAAAATGGTCTCCTTTAAAGTAGAACTAAAGGTTTTTTACCTTCATGTAACTCCCAATCCATACCAGATGCCCCTCAGCCACCCCCAATCCTTACCCGATCAGCGACGTTCATGACAGCCTCTGCTGTGTGGGGACTCTTCCTCGTCATTGGCTGAGACAGACAAACCACAGCAAGTGAGCCAGAGAGGGGGGGGGAGAGAGAGAGAAGCAGCTCAGGGGACAAGAATGCAACACAGCCCCAAGGGTGAGTGGCTTTCCCTGGGGGCATTGCTTGAGGGAAGAGGAGCCAGGAACAGCGGTGGCGACCCAACAAGAAAAGAAATCGGGTCTGCTCTGTGCAAAAGCACTACACAGAGTAGGTAAGTAAGTATAGACATATTATTTTAACCCCTCCTTTAACAAAAAAATAAATAAAAAACGAAATTTTTTTGTCACTCGAATTTTAGAGTAATAGCAGTAGATTGTAGCTCCTGAGGAGCAAGCACAACAGTCAAAAACTGGAGCGACTCAGAATCAGACTCTGCAGTTGATAACTCGGAAGCAGCTAAGGTTCCAAGCAAATTAGACATAGAATTTGTATGAAAGGGCGCAGGAGCACACCTGTGACCCGTGTTCGAGGTCCGCAAATAAAAGAGGAGGATTTCGCCCATGAGGTATTACACAATTGTGGTAATGAACTCAACCAAAAGATGAGGAGGATGCAGCCACACCTAGACAGAATTAAAGAGGAATTGGGTGACTAAGCAGACTCGAAAAGCAGAAGACATTACCCCAAGCTATAGGCAGAGTCACAGTCAGTAGGAACGCTGCAAGCAACCCAGGTACAGAAGGACTAAATGACTTGTTAAAACATGAAACACAGGGCTAGCTGCTGCAACATTCTCATTCGATCCAGAGACGTCCAGTGCAGTACTTTGTTTTGCTGCTAGATGTCCTCAGTTTGATAGCCTGCATCAGTTAGCTCATTCCCGCTAAGCTCATGTCAACCAGGACTCATACCCTGCTGTGATTGGACAGTGAAGGAAGAAGCTGCACAGTGATATTCAAATCTATACATCCCTAGGCTTTATCTTCCTTTTAATATACTTCTTGTCAACTCATGAATTGGCTGGCACCTTGTACTGCTTCTTCCTCTGGCACTCCAGGTCTACTATATAGGAGTGGCAAGAGGCACATTTCAGGACAAGAATAGGTACTTGTCCAGTAATATTTAGAGCTGAATTAATGGCTATACCATAACTTTATGTAATGTGCCAAAGATTATGTTAAACCACTCTGCGCAAAGTCTCTCACAGTGTCTCTGGGAGAACCAGCGGCTCTTTTTTTTTTTAGTTATTCCATACTTTTGTTACCATCTTTTCTACAGTCCATATGTAGGAGAGGTGAACAGTATCATTTTGAATGGTCAGTGGCATACTGGCGGATTTATTGACAAAGAACTGCGAATACCCAGTCTACAGAAAAAGATTTAAAGTGTTACTAAACCCATGACCCTGCATTCACTATATCTGGTCTCCCACAGTACACAGAACATGGAAGTGCAATTATTTTAGTAAATATAAACTGCTAAATACCTTTTCTCATCAACAGTTAAAGCAGTCTTGTGACTTCTACCAGTGTTCAGCGAGCTTACAGGAGTTTTCTTTCTGCTCTCGGAGGATGCAAAACCCCTGACCTCTGTCTGGACAGTGCTGATTGGCTGTGTGCTGATCACATGCACTCTTCCAAGAAAAAAAACACAAAAAAAAAAAAAAAAAAAAACCACCTTCTCTAACAATAGACACCACCATAGACAACTGAGCATGTGCAGAATGGCTACAGTTCAGTCTGTCTTATCAGGAAATAAGATGTGGACATTTGAACAAAAAGGAGGATCAGAGAAGTCAGGATCAAAATATCCTTTACACTATGCAGAGGTTTAACCCCTTAGGTCCCACAGTGAGTATAACAAGCATGCTTTACTGCATATACAGACGGATTTTACTGTTGTGGGTTTAGTAACACTTTAACGGCTTGCCCTCCTGAGGATTTACCCCCCCCTTCCTGACCAGGTCATGTTTTGCGATACAGCACTGCGTTATTTGAGAATTGTGCGGTCATGCAACGCTGCAAATGAAATACAAAGCAGTGTGCAGAAGCTGACAGGGGAGAGAACTGTATTGTTTAAATACAGTTCTCTCTCCCAGTTGGTACTACTTGGCGATCACTGGGTGACTGAGTAATCACTGATCGAGATCCAGTGACTGACGTAAATAGCGGCGCATGCAAGCGGTAAAGAGACCCCAAAACATTAATGTACTAGTAACCTGGGGATTTTACATCAGGGGTGGTTTGGTCTATTCAAGCAATGACAAGGGCAAAAAAAAAAAAAAAAAAGAAGTTAGGAAACCATGCCGTTTTCCCTTTACGTGTTAGGGCCTTTGTCAACACATCAATTTGAGACGATTCAAAAATCAGATCGCTGCAAGCAGGTTTTGCATTTACATAAACTTGTCCCAGATTGCAAAGCTTGTCTTATGCAGGCCATAGACAGGTCGTTTATCGGCCAAATTTTTGTTCACACGAAAAATCAGCCGATATTCACGCCATTAGTGGGGCCAGCCCGTCGGCCGGTTTTTGCGGATCTTCTCATTTAGTTTTATCGGTCATGCTGGAAAAACCATGAAAAACATCACATGGGTGGCAGCATTGGCAACGGGGCCGACCTATTTTCGTTTAGCGGCTCAAAATTCGACCGATAAACAGCCCGTCTATGGCCTGCCTTAAGTGCACAAACTTCCATCAACGATCACTTTTAAACACCCACATGATAAACATATGCCAATGAAATCTAGCTTCTCAAATGAAAAAAAATTAAAAAGAATGATGCTTACTTTTTTGTTAGCTCATCAAGGTCAGACCGATACTTCCCCAGCTCTATCTGTAGCTTAGCTCTGTGTCTCGCCGTTTCATCCAAAACCTTTCGAGCATCAGCCAGCTCAGCCTCATACAGGTCTTTGATTACACTGACCTAAAATTCCAAAGTTGGAAGAAAAAAAAAAAAAAAAAGTTAAAATAGTAATGTTGGGCACCAAAAACGTAACCAGTAGGTTATGTGCTTCACATGCCAAGAGCGAGTTTAAAAAAAAAAAAAAAAAAGCCATGGAACCACAACTTTTCAATGTAATACAAACAAAATCACCCCTACTCACCCATAGATTGCCAGCTTTGCAACACACAAAGAGAAACAAGTTGCTACATAAGTCACGGGGACTCAGTTTATGCAAAGATGCCAATATGAATGATTCATCACTAACTGTTTTCAAGCAGTTTACTAGCACACCATACAATCTAAATGTACAGAGATTAACAATCTGGATAGGTTAGGTTTACTGTACAATTATATAGTTTTGATATATGTAAAGCAATCAGTTTGAATCCAATCTAACAGGTCCTTGTACTACAAAGTTGATAGGGCAATAGTGGGGGGGGGGGGGAGGGGGAGAGGAGGAGGAGGGAGGAGGAGGAGGAGGGAGGAGGAGGAGGAGGAGAGCGCAAACACCATATTTTTCGCTCCATGAGACGCACTTTTTTTCCCCCAAAAAAAGGGGGGGAATGTCACTGCGTTTTATGGAGCGAATATGGAGCGGCCAGCCCGGTATTTCTGCCGCCGCTACCATGTCAGAATACCGGGCCGGCCGCTCAGCTCTTCTCTCCTGCAGGACCTTACCTCTTCCTCTGTCCAGTGCTGTAGTCTTCCCGCGCTGGCTTCTGTGACAGCTGAATGCCCACTGCGTATGCGCGAGAAGCGCTACGCTTTGTGAATGGTCCGGCGACTTCTGGGACACATGACAGATCCCAGAAGGCACCGGGCCATTCACAAAGCGCAGAGCTTCTCGCGCATGCGCAGTAGGCACCCAGCTGTCACAGAAGCCGGTGCGGGAAGAAGCCAGCGTGCCCACACTAAAGAAAGGACAACTTCAGGTACCCGCTACCCCTCCCTCCCCAAAAGGTCCGCAGTCTCTGGTCATCCCCTGTACCGTGTCCGCAGTCTCTGGTCATCCCCTGTACCGTGTCCGCAGTCTCTGGTCATCCCCTGTACCGTGTCCGCAGTCTCTGGTCATCCCCTGTACCGTGTCCGCAGTCTCTGGTCATCCCCTGTACCGTGTCCGCAGTCTCTGGTCATCCCCTGTACCGTGTCCGCAGTCTCTGGTCATCCCCTGTACCGTGTCCGCAGTCTCTGGTCATCCCCTGTACCGTGTCCGCAGTCTCTGGTCATCCCCTGTACCGTGTCCGCAGTCTCTGGTCATCCCCTGTACCGTGTCCGCAGTCTCTGGTCATCCCCTGTACCGTGTCCGCAGTCTCTGGTCATCCCCTGTACCGTGTCCGCAGTCTCTGGTCATCCCCTGTACTGTGTCCGCAGTCCATTGGTTCAGAATATTTTCTTCTCGTTTTTCACCTCTAAAACCTAGGTGCGTCTTATGGAGTGCGAAATACGATATATATTATATATAGATATATCCATCTCTGTGGGCTGAGCCACGGCTTTATGTGTCTTATGGACGCATAGAGCCGTGGCTCAGGGACAAGCATGCAGCGGTGCCCCCCAGGGCAAGCGGCATTCCCTGGGGGCACTGCTTGAAGTGGGATGAGACAGGAGCACCGGTGGGGACCTGCTAAGAAGAGTATCAAGGCTGCTCTGTGCAAAACCACTACACAGAGCAGCTAAGTATAGACATGGAAAAAAAAAAAAAAAAAAAAAAAAAAAAAAAAAACGACACCACCACACACACAACCCCCCCCCCCCCGAAACTTTAGTATTCTTTTAATAATTTGCATTGACACACAAAAACAAGGGATAAAAAAAATAATTATATATATATAAAATATTGTTGGACATTTGTAACACACCAGCACAAAGCATACATGCGGTGTGGGGTAAATGGTTCCAGAGGGAGAAAGAATTTTAGATTTTTACAAATCAGCCTTTAATGTTTTGTAACAAGATGTTGCGGCTGGATTCACTAATACAGGACAACAGACATGTTATTGGTGTTAAATCCCACCAGACAATGCCCCATAAAAGTAGCTGTCAGAGAACAAAGACCAAGCATTAAACCACAGAGTGTCAAGGATACCTTAAGCTGAGCCTTCTTTCTGGCAAGCTGTGATCATAAACACACCAAACAATACACCATCACCAGCCTGCAGACCACAAACCTGCTTTGTTATAACCAGGAAAACCTGTCAGTACAACACTTCATATCAACCACCATTAGACTCACTCATGGAGGCTGATTGATATATTAGAGGATTTGAGACTCTTTACACAATCATTTGTGTGACAATTCACTGCCATTATCCTGTCATATCAAATACATGTTTACTTATTTAATCCACACTATTGCGGATTCAAAGAGGAGGAATTTGATTTTTTATATGATTAAATAATGGATGTGAATTTTCACACCATTTGTTGTATGAAACTTCAACCCAAAAATGTCCATCTTCAAGGAGCCTGTGAAAATGAAATCTCCAAAAACAAAAGCCCCATACACATGATGAGAATATCGGATGAATGAGCATCTTTTTTTTTTTTTTACTTGCTAGTCTCATATCGAAAATGAAGAGGTTAATGAAGTTACTAAAATGCTTGTAAGACAGAATACAACTTCAGAAAACATGTAATATAACGTATTGTAATGTATTCTTTCGTTTCTGAGCATGCACGGTCTGATGAACACTAATTGAAAATGAAAATCATTTGTTCTGATATTACACGAGACAAATGTCCGTGCTTGTCCCTCCCGATATCTTCGCATGAACGGTCGTGATAGGCTCTCGAAAGCTGTGCACTAACCAGATTATTGGACGATCACGCCTCATATGGAAATTTTCAAATGATTTTCTTATTGTGTACGGGCCTTAAGTGCTTAGGGCTTATTCACACCCACAGCAAGTCTTTGAAAGGCAATTTGCAATGGATCACTTTTCAGAGATACAGGAGTTGTTGACCGGCATTCAGGAGGCATCACCTTCTGAATACCTGGTTTTTGTTTTTTCTGACAGCCAAACTAGGTTTTTTTTTTTATTAAAATGATGCACAGCAACTGAAATTCTAGCACTTGTGGTATGGATGGCCCCTTTGTTTGAAAGGGTGTACAATTTTTGCTGCATCGCAGCTTGTGTAAAACCTTAGCAAGCTGCCTTTGCAAATTAAAGCTTTTGTAAAAATCTCTTTTTTTTCTTTTAATAAAAAATTATACTTACCTGCTCCGTGCAATGGTTTTACACAGAGGGGCCTGAACCTCTTCTTCTGGGATCCCCTGCTGGTTTCTCCTCCTCTTTTTGGTGTGCCACCATAGGTAACAGCTTCCTATTGTGGCACACCTGCAGGCTTGATCCCTAGCCAGGCTGTGTGAATCTATTGACACACCAATAGCAGCATAGCCCCAGCCCCTGCTCACAGGATCTGCATAAAAGGGGGTGGGACAATACAAACACTGGGACATTTTTACCTTATTGCAGGGAATGCATTAAAGTAAAAAACATCCAGGCTTTAGAACCGCTTTAAGGGGGGAGGCAATAAAACCGTGGCTCAACCACCAATTTTTATGAGCTCCCCGACCACAATTATAAACTAGGCCTAACATTTATTGGAGTGACATTTACCACTTACATACAGCCCTACTTTTTTGAATAGCAAAGTGGTGCCGCTTATTTTTGCAGTACCATTTAGAAAGACTAACTTCCTGAGCGATTCACATGCACTGCAACTTGAGCCCATTCATTTTGAGACGCACTGGACTGCATCAAACATAGCACTGCAACCTGATCACATGGTACTTCTGCACCGCATTTGCAACTTGTGCTTGGGGTGTTAATTTACCACTTAAGCATTGATTTTACCCCCTTTATGAGTTGGCCAATTTTGCTATTTGGCACCGCGCTACTTTGACTGGCAATTGTGCGGACATGCAACACTGTACCCAAATTAAATTTATATTTTTTTTCCCACAAATAGAGCTTTCTTTTGGTAGTATTTGATCACCACTGTTTTTTTTTTATTTATATTATATAAATTAAAAAAAAGGCTGAAAATTTTGGGAAAAAAAAAAAAACGCGTATTTTCTGCTATAAAACATGCAATTGAAAAAAAAAAAAAAAAAGTTTAAAAATCGAATTAATTTCGTCATTAAATTTACGACAAAATTTGTTCTGCTATGTCTTCATTAAATAAACAGTAAAAAAAAAAAAAAAAAAAAAAAAAAACATACAAACCAATAAGCATATAATAACTGGTTTGTGTTGAAAGTTATAGCGTATCACATATATATTTATTTTTTTAATACTAGTGATGGTAGCTATCAGCGACTTATAGCGAGATTATGATAGCATGGCAGGCAATCTGACACTTTATGGGAACTGAGAGTGCTAAAAATATACACGACGCTATGCTAATGACACTGGCTGGGAAGGGGTTAACATTTAGGGGCAATCAAAGGGTGAACTGTGTGCCTAACAAGTGTAAATGTGTTATCTGTGTGCTGTTTTTACTAAGCAATGTGCTGCTTTTTATTCCCTGCTTAACAACAGAGCTCTATCACTTGCTCCAATGATCAGTGGGTCCCGACCATAAATCACTGACTGGGACCCAATAATCAGCATGTGCTGGAGCCAGTGAAAGCGACGCACACATCCCCAACTCGGAAGTTACGTACATGATTCAGCGCAGTGGGCCAGCACATTACACATATGTACAGTGCGTGGTCCACAAGTGGTTAAAGCGGAACTAAACCCCTCAATTTAAACCCTTACATATACCCAGTGAAGTGACTGGCCTCAGGCGATACAGAGGTGAAACAAATCCTTCTACATAAGTTGTACCTGCAGACTTCACTTCATATGTTCAAAGTGCAGAATTTATAAAGGATCTCTCAGCTCTGAAAAGCAGGGAGAGGAGAGCCGAAGTTGCATCAATGAGAACTCAGAGCTGATTGGAGGGAAGAGACAACCCCTTCACACAGCTCCTAGGAACAGAGCTGAGGCTGTCAACCTGCTGGATGTCCCTCTTCATCACTATTTCTATTTTAGTGTCAGGAAAACATGTCAGAAGTGATTCATGCTGACAGCAGAGGAACAAGGCAGCAGTCAGAAATGACACTTAATGCTCTTAATAAAGACAAGTACACACTAAAGAGGGATATGCTTTGTTCATATTTCATGTCTGAGGTTTACAACCACTTTAAACTGATAGTAAAACACTTTAATATTTTTACCTACAGGTAAGCTTGAAATAAAGCTTACCTGTAGATAAAATGAATGTCTCCTAAAGGTGCACCATTTAGGAGATATTAGTTCTTTTTGACAGCCGGTGCATGTGCTCTGAAGGAAAGGCAAACCTGTGTTGTTTCTTTAGAACACTGTGCCAGACGGCCACAGCTCCTGAACCCAGAAAGAGGACCGGGTGAAGATGGAAGCCCTGTTGGCAGTGACAGCATGCTGCTGGAGGGTTTTGTTTTTTCGTTTTTTTTAAAGGTGACAGGGTACATATTGAGAGGCTGGGAGTACAGACTGAGATAAAGCAAATGCTTACATTTTTACATAAACACCACCCATAAAGCCTATCAGAAGTACAACTCTAGTTCCAGTATAGGCATATAGGGTACAGAGGACAATGTATCCAAAGGGTAAGGCACAAAAGCCACAAATCTTACACAAGACCACCAAGGCAACAGGGTGCAAGACATAAGGAAGTTCAACAGATGTGACATTTCTATATCACCTGAGACTGCAGAGGTCCAGGACAACCATATTTTGAGGGCTTCATTTTAACCACTTGCCCTCCAGAGGCTTTACGCCCCTTCCTGACATGGCCAATTAGTTCACATGAAAATTATAGCACCTAGAAATGTCAGTAAATATACACTCGAATTATAATTTTTTTTTTACACTAATAATGGCACCGATCAGCGACTTATAGCAGGACTGCGGTGGGCAGACACTGGGGGGAACTGACTAACTGCCACTGATACAGTGATCAGTGCTAATAAAAAGCACTGACACTGTACTAATGACACTGGGCAGGAAGGGGTTAACATCTGGGGTGATCAAAGGGTTAACTGTGTGCTGTGTGTGTTTTACATTATGTGCTGTGTTTTACTACAGAGACAGAATGCAAGTGTACAATCCAAACGCACACATCCTGGTCACATGCCTGATGAAGGGGTCCTGCGAGACTCCGAAACGTTGCCTTGCTGCAGTTATGTGATCATTAAAACCTTTGGACACATATTGGTGATCCTTTGTGTGCTGGTGACATTTTCCCTTACTACAGAGTCATGCTGCGCAGAGAAATACAAAGCAGCATGTCCTTGCTGACAGGAGAGAGACCTGTGTTGTTTACACACAGGTCTTTCCCCTGTCAGCTCTGCCAACGATCGCAGAGTCCCAGTCGAGAATCACCGGCTGGGACCCGATGACTGACATGTTCATCAGCCAATAGCGGCGTGGGTAGGGCGGTACACGCCCCCTACCCAGAAATGCAAACCACTAGTGGTGCACCAAAATAATTCTGGTGCTGAAACCAAAAATTAAAATGCACTTACCGAAACGTGTAGTTTTAAAAAATAAATATATATTTTGTGGAAAAAAAATACACATTGATTAAAAAAAAACAATATATACCCCAATTTTTTTTGTAAAATAAGAAAAAGGATGTTACAGCTTTAAAATTGCGCATGCTCGTGGAATGGCGTGAAACTGCGGTACTTAAAAATCTCCATGGGTGATGCTTTAAAAATTTCTACAGGTTAGCAGTGTAAAGTTAAAGAGGAGGTCTAGTGCAATAATTATTGCTCTGACGTTCGTGTCGATACCTCACATGTGTGGTTTGAACACCATTTACATATGTGGACATGGCCTACGTATGCGTTCACCACTACGTGCGAGCACGGGGGAACTTTAACCCCTTTGCGCCGGCACCTCCTGGTACTTTAAGAGGTTTCAGAAACCGCGGGGCGAGGTTTTAGGGGCATGTGACCACCGTGATTCGCTGTCACATGATCGGAAATGGTCCCGATCGCAAGGGGAGATCGGGACCTGTGAGTCACGGACATATGTGCTGGGAGCGAGCAGGGCACGCACTGTCAGCACATATGTATTTTCAAATGGTATGCAAATATGCAGCCGCTCAGCATCAAGGCCCAGACGCCGAGAGGCCACATATTTGTGTGCGCCCCGTTCTACGGGTTAAACTTTTTTTTTTTTTTTTTGCACTGTCCCTTTAAAAAAAATGTTTAATCACTTTTATTCTTATCACAAGGAATGCATGCATCCCTTGTGATAGAAATAATTAGTGACAGGTGCTCTTTATGGAGATAAGGAGTCAATAAGACCTCATCTCTCCTCAGCAATGTAAAGCATTGGATCATAAAAAAAAAAAAACACAAAACCACACACACACGGAACCAGAAGTGACATCGCTCCAGTCCTCCAAGGGCATAGAAATGAGTGAAGGCCATCTTTCCTTCACTCATCTCTATGCCCAGTGCCGGGATCGTTCTATGCTTTCTCCCGTAAGGCCCACGGCCAAAAGGGGCGTTTTCAGCCGAAACATTTCAGCCACCGAAATTTTGGTGCATTCCTACAAATCACTGATATTTACGTGACTTTGCGCAGCCCTACAGCTGTACTTCTGCTATAGGGAGGCGTGAAAGTGGTTAAAGCGGAGCTCCACCCAAAAGGGGACGTTCCGCTTTAAGGACTGCTCCCCCGCTCCCCATTAAGGATTGGCACCTGGGGGGGGGGAGCTGGTACCCAAATTTGACAGATACCAACTCCCATTTCTGGTCCGATCAAACGGAAGGTGTCCTCCCTCCCTCCAGTCTAGACTACAGGACCATTCACGAAGCGCAGTGCTACTCGCGCATGAGCAGTGGGTACTCAGCTATGAAGCCACAAGCTATCACAGCCGGGTGCCCACATTGAAGATGCCAGCCTCCTGGAAAACAGGACGGCCGGTGAATTGGGCTGCGGGGGACACACCACGGGACTGATGGAGAGCTAAGTGGCTGTTTTTTTTAAAAATGCAGCAGCTACAGTTTTTGTAGCTGCTGACTTATTTTGACAGGTGAGTGGAACTCCGCTTTAAGGCAAGTCCATCCTAATGTGCCAGTACACGATGCATCCTAGCACATAATGACATTACTTTGCAGAGCATCTGCCATTTACTACCGCTTTAACGGTTTCAATAAGCAGTCACATTCCTAGCATACCGACAATGCTGTCAGATTTGTTGTGCTGTCCACTAAAGCGTCCAATGACAGGTGTCATAACTGATCACAAGGTGCAGCCCCTTGACAACTGCAGAGTAAACAGAGGCCAGGATGGCAGCCTCCTTGGCTGAAATGGAGAGGAGGGTTTAGTTCCACGTTAACATTGACACCCACCGCAGATCACAATGATCGCACTGTGTGAAACGTGCATAGAAACATGGGCTTCCTGCACTGCGTCCTGCTGCGAACCGGCCATAAACACCAAAAGAAAGGTCTGTGTAAAAATAGAGGGCCACACAAGACTCATTCCATTCCAATGTCAGAGTAATAGGTCGAAGCAGAACAAGCTGAGGGAAAGAGAACAAAAAAAAAAAAAGTGTTTTTCTTCAATATGTGAGCTCCAGAGCTGACAAAGTTTGAATGAAAGCGGCTGGAGTCCCTCCTCCCCTCCAGACTGAGGACAATGCCCCCCTCCCCCATGGCTGTGATGAATGGACTGCCATGTAGAGTACAGCAGAGCCGGCATGGCTGTCCCATCATAGGAGAAGCCCAGGGTCCCCTCACACTCACCTCACGGGTGGTGACCTCCTCCTTCTCGGAGATCTTCACCATCAGCCGGTCATTCTCCAGCTCCAGAGAACGGACCCGGTCTATGTAGACGGCCAGGCGGTCATTGAGTTGCCGCAGTTCTTCCTTCTCCTGCAGGCGGCTGATGCGAGTTGGCGAGAGAGGGGTGCGAGCGCCCCGAGCCGGGGACTGCGACATAGCGGCCGCCTGGCGGCTAGGGGTGGATGTTGCCATGCTCCTATCGGGACTTCCCGCCAAGCACTTACTACCAGACACAAGACACGGCCCCGGAGCTCCTTTCTCCCCAGGCAACGGTCACTTTTCATTCAATGGCGGGAGTGATTAGCATCGCCCAATCCCAAGGAGAGGACACACGTGACGTCAGGGCCATGCGCTACGCTGGTGCTGCCATGATTTTTGAGGGCACAGGGGTATCCCTAGCGTGGTGTCTGAGTGAACGTGCGGCTTCATTCCATAACTCATGCCCTTCTTAAAGATGGCACTCTAGAACAAGGGGAGTGGCGGCCTAGGAGGACTGGCGTGCGGCCATTTTATAGCTGGTGGCTGACAGCAGAGGCGCTGGTTTAGGGCTGTGTTTTGGTTTTTACTACTTTTGCAGTCGGCTTTTGTTACTGCCCTTGTGTGTTATGTGGCTTTGCTGGCACAGGCGGCTTACAATGGAGCTAAAACCTGACCTCACAGTCTGCTGCACCTGCTTGCTGTGGAAATTGTATCCACATGTACATGCATTCTGCAACAATGTTTTCCCAAGAAAACCCTTTCTGGGAATTTATGGCTGGATCCGGAGGTTACAAAAGTGCCACTTTGCAGCAATGATTTTTTTTCTTAGGCCCTCTTGAGCTTACTTTCCCAGCATGGAAAGCCCACGAAGAACAGTCCAATTTAACCAATTGTCTACCGGGCGCTTTTACCCCCTTCTGCCCAGCTTTCAGTGCTGTCGCACTTTGACAATTGCGCGCTCATTCAACACTGTACCCATATGCAATTTGTATCATTTTTTCACCCAAGCAGAGCTTTCTTTTGGTGGTATTGTTTTATTTTTTTCCACTATAAACGAAAAAAGCAAAACATTTGAAAAAAAATGTTCTGTGTTTCTATTATAAAATATTGTAAACAGGTGATTTTTCTCCTTCACTGATGTGCATTAATGAGGCTGCACTGATAGGTAGCGCTGATGAGGTGGCACTGATACTTCATCAGTGCTGCCTATCAGTGCCACTTCATCAGTGCTGCCTGGCATTGATAGGCATCACTGATGGGAACTGATAGGCATCACTGATGAGGTGGCACAGATAGGCATCACTGATAGACAGCACTGATGAAGTGGCACTGATAGGCATCACTGATGGGCACTGATAGGCAGCACTGATGAGGTGGCACAGATAGGCATCACTGATGGGCACTGATAGGCAGCACTGATGAGGTGGCACAGATAGGCATCATTGATGGGCACTGATAGGCAGCACTGATGAGGTGGCACAGATAGGCATCACTGATGGGCACTGATAGGCTGCACTGATGAGGCAGCACTGGTAGGCATGGATGAGGAGGCACTGATGATACTGCACTGATAGGCGGTACTGATGTGCAATACTGACGGGTGCCACTGATGAGTACTGCAGGGCACTGATGATCAGTGCCGATCTGCTCTGTGACAGTTGCCAGTTATCGGCAGTACTTTCCTCTTGATGTGACAGCGTGAGGAAAGTGCTGCCGATAACCAGCATCTGTATTTACTTGATGATCTGCTGTGTCACTGGACCAGGGGCAGACTGGCCATTTGGAAACTCGGGCACTGCCCGAGGGCCCGGGATCAGTAGGGGGCCCCATGAGATGCCCCTGGTACCTTTTTCATAGGCTTTTTTGAGTTTGGGCAAGGACACAGGGGCCCCATGATCCCCTATTGCCCGGGGGCCCCATGAGTTGTCAGTCCGCCCCTGCACTGGACACAGCTGATCACGTGGTAAAAGTCCGCTGTGATTGGGCTTTTACCTCATCATGTGATCAGCTGTGTCTGTAGGACACAGCGATCATGGAGATCGCCGGGTGCTCGGAGGAGTGTGCATCCTGGGAGGACGTCATATGGTGCACTCTCAGAACTGGACAACCACACTGTAGCTGTCATTCAGCTATAGCGCAGTACGGATGTGGTTAAAGGATAAGTTCACCTTTTGGACAAAAATAATAAACGCACATTTTTTTTTCAGGTTATTTCTGTCTACAGGAGCCTGGAAAGCATTTCACCAGTGATCAGTAGATCGCTGATGCCATGCAGGTCTCCTGCAGACCTGTCAGAATATCTGCTTGCCGTATGGGTTGTACGGTCAGCCCAGGTTCACATTGATGCGGTGCAGCGCATCTCATGTGATTCGCACAGGAACCGCACCGCATTCCTGTGCAAATCACATGCAATTTCTGTGTGGTGCAATTTGAGCCATTTTGTATGTCTCAAATCGCACCGCATCCGCACCAAAAAAGTGCACCCATGCAATCCGATTCTGCACCCATGCGATCCGATTTTGCACATCTCACCGCGTTTTGAGAACTGATTTCGGGGTGTCGTTAAAGCGAAGTTCCACTCAGACTGTAAAAAAATAAAAGTCAGCAGCTGCAAAAACTGTAGCTGCTGACTTTTCAAAACAGCCACTTACCTGTCCCATGATCCTGCCGCAACCCGTTTCACAGGCTGTCCTGTATTCCAGGAGGCCGGCATCTTCAGTGTGGGCACCCAGCTGTGTCAGCTTGTGGCTTCACAGCCGGGTACCCACTGCACATGCGCGAGTAGCACTGCGCTTTCTGAATGGCCCCGTCATATTCTGGGACCTGTCACGTGTACCAGAAGACTACGGGGAGGGAGGGTAGGAGTACAACTTCAGCTTCCGATTGCCTAGGCGATCGCAATGGAAGTGGGTACCTGTTAATTTCGGGTACCCGCTCCCCCCCCACTCCCCAAAGGTGCCAATCCTAAATGGGGAGTGGGGGGCCAGTCTTTAAAGTGGAACTTCCCCTTTTGGGTGGAACTCTGCTTTAACTTAAAAAACACCCGCAGTGGTTCATATGAACAGGGTGCAATTATGATGCGGTGCGGAAATCACACAGAAACCGGTGCGAATTCCGCACTGCATCAGTGTGAACCCCGGGCTCAAGCAGATATACTGACAGAAAGCTTCAATGAACTACCACGGCGCTGTGGAGCGCACCGCATTCCTGTGCAAATCACATGCGATTTCTGTGCGGTGCAATTGAAAACTACAAGCTGACAGCCGCTATGGCTGTCAGGACTTGCAGTTCATTCTTTCACGGAAGTCCGTGAATGAATTAATAAATCGTGGCCGTGTGGGCGGAACTCTGCACAGCCATGCTGGTTTCAAATTTAACAGATCATACGGGAAGACTTCTACCTGTACTATCAATCAGAGGGAGGGGAGGCACTGGCTGCGGCTATGGGAACATGCTACATGTTCCACCCTAAAAACTGTGAGCCAGGCCTTCTCGTCCGACATCAGTGCCTGACCTCACAAATGCACTTCTGGAAGAATGGTCAAACATTCCCATAGACACACTCCTAAACCTTGTGGACAGCCTTCCCAGAAGAGTTGAAGCTGTTATAGCTGCAAAGGGTGGGCCAACTCAATATTGAACCCTACGGACTAAGACTGGGATGCCATTATTATTATTATTCAGGATTTATATAGCGCTAACAGTTTGCTCAGCGCTTCACAATATAAAGGGAAACAATACAGTTCAATACAAGAGGGTTAGGAGGGCTCTGTTCCTTGGAGCTTACAATCTAAGAAATCGTGTGCGTGTAAAAAAAGGCATCCCAATACGATTGGCAATATAGTATATATACATATATTGTGGGACCTCGCTTCAAATGGTAGAGCTTTTGTAACGCACATAGCAACTCGCTTGCTTTTTTTAAGGGCCGTTTCAGCCTACTTTTATTTAAATGACAGTTCAATAACATAAGAGGTTTCCCACGCAGGGGTATCTATCATCAATATAAAAGATTCAGCCTCCTGGCTCTCTCAGATATAAAAAATCTTCCTCTGGCCTTTCTCTTCAGGCTTACGTCAGTCTCCTGCAGACTCCTTCAAAAATGTCTCTCGCACACAGCTGCTCCCAAGCAGCCCTTTGCTGCTTTTGGCTTCCACCTCTCCTAGGTGAAGCCCACCTGACTTCAAGGCAGTGACCTCCTGTCTGCTGAGGTGGAGCCCAGAACCCTGGTCCTGACTCTACAAAAGAGCCATGCACACCTGAGCAATCAGTATCCTGGCCATTCCCAAAACCTGGTCCCAGGATTGAAGATTTCATCCCTCCCAAATCGCTTTGAAATCTCCAGGCTCCAGGTCCCAAAATGGACCTTACAAACAAATGAGGAAAGTGAAAAGCCACTTTCCTCTGTACCAAACACTTACCCTGGAGCCCCTCAACCTGCCTTGTTGAGAATCCTGGGTTAAATAACCTTTCAACATCATGACAGATCCCCACACTGTCACAATATATACAGTCAGGTCCATAAATATTGGACCATCGACACAATTCTAACATTTTTGGCTCTATACACCACCACAATGGATTTGAAATGAAACAAACAAGATGTGCTTTAACTGCAGACTGTCAGCTTTAATTTGAGGGTATTTACATCCAAATCAGGTGAACGGTGTAGGAATTACAACAGTTTGCATATGTGCCTCCCACTTGTTAAGGAACCAAAAGTAATGGGACAATTGGCTTCTCAGCTGTTCCATGGCCAGGTGTGTGTTATTCCCTCATAATCCCAATTACAATGAGCAGATAAAAGGTCCAGAGTTCATTTCAAGTGTGCTATTTGCATTTGGAATCTGTTGCTGTCAACTCTCAAGATGAGATCCAAAAAGCTGTCACTATCAGTGAAGCAAGCCATCATTAGGCTGAAAAAACAAAACAAACCCATCAGAGAGATAGCAAAAACATTAGGCGTGGCCAAAACAACTGTTTGGAACATTCTTAAAAAGAAGGAATGCACCGGTGAGCTCAGCAACACCAAAAGACCCGGAAGACTGCGGAAAACAACTGTGGTGGATGACCGAAGAATTCTTTCCCTGGTGAAGAAAACACAACAGTTGGCCAGATCAAGAACACTCTCCAGGAGGTAGGTGTATGTGTGTCAAAGTCAACAATCAAGAGAAGACTTCACCAGAGTGAATACAGAGGGTTCACCACAAGATATAAACCATTGGTGAGCCTCAAAAACAGGAAGGCCAGATTAGAGTTTGCCAAACAACATCTAAAAAAGCCTTCACAGTTCTGGAACAACATCCTATGGACAGATAAGACCAAGATCAACTTGTACCAGAGTGATGGGAAGAGAAGAGTATGGAGAAGGAAAGGAACTGCTCATGATCCTAAGCATACCACTTCATCAGTGAAGCATGGTGGTGGTAGTGTCATGGTGTGGGCATGTATGGCTGCCAATGGAACTGGTTCTCTTGTATTTATTGATGATGTGACTGCTGACAAAAGCAGCAGGATGAGTTCTGAAGTGTTTCGGGCAATATTATCTGCTCATATTCAGCCAAATGCTTCACAACTCATTGGATGCTGCTTCACAGTGCAGATGGACAATGACCCAAAGCATACTGCAAAAGCAACCAATGAGTTTTTTAAGGGAAAGAAGTGGAATGTTATGCAACGGCCAAGTCAATCACCTGACCTGAATCCGATTGAGCATGCATTTCACTTGCTGAAGACAAAACTGAAGGGAAAATGCCCCAAGAACAAGCAGGAACTGAAGACAGTTGCAGTAGAGGCCTGGCAGAGCATCACCAGGGATGAAACCCAGCGTCTGGTGATGTCTATGCGTTTCAGACTTCAGGCTGTAATTGACTGCAAAGGATTTGCAACCAAGTATTAAAAAGTGAAAGTTTGATTTATGATTATTATTCTGTCCCATTACTTTTGGTCCCTTAACAAGTGGGAGGCACATATACAAACTGTTGTAATTCCTACACCGTTCACCTGATTTGGATGTAAATACCCTCATATTAAAGCTGACAGTCTGCAGTTGAAGCACATCCTCTTTGTTTCATTTCAAATCCATTGTGGTGGTGTATAGAGCCAAAAATGTTAGAATTGTGTCGATGTCCCAATATTTATGGATCTGACTGTATATATATATATATATATATATATATAAAACAACAGTATTAACAGCATTTATAAATAATATTTACAGTATATATAATACAACAGCTAGTAACAGAATTTGCATGCATGTGTGTGTTTTTTTTTCTCTCCTCAGCTACTTTTTCAAACATCATATGTGCCTGCTGGGACCTGGGGAGTCCCGCAGGAGTCTCCTCTATGTCTCCTCTATGTGTATGCTCCTGTTGGGAACTGCAGTGTTATGTTCAGACAATCAGAGCACTGCACACACAGGCAACACAAGAGGGACACAGCCAGAGTCACACCTCTCTTTCACAGCGGTGAAAGAGAGGTGTTTGCAAAGCAACCTTTCTGCCTCCATCACTATGCATGATGTTTATGATGTAATAAGCCAGTAATTAACACTTTCATTCATATATATGATAAAGTATTAGTTGAATTTTACATCTTGTCTATGAGACGTCCTCAACAATGACTGAACATGGAGAGAATTCATTTTATTTAGTAACAATATCATCACATCTCTTGCAACCCTTTTCAAATGAAAACAGAAATAAAACTTTCAAAGCCCATTTAGACTGTTGAGTTCCTGCAAGTGCAGTGCAATGCTGTTTATTGTAAACCTATTGTTTACAATAAGCACTTTTACACTTCCTTTTCCCCAGGCTCCCTTCCAAGGTGAAAGACCGCTCCCCACAACCTTTCCTCCCTTATGTTCCAGCACTCACAGGTCCTCTGATATCATCACATAAAATACAGAGCCCATAACCCTGTATTGGATGTGAGGACGCTGAGGAACAGTCCACCACCAGAGCCTAGGGGAGTAGAGGAGAGTGCTAGCTGCTGGGGGATTGGGGGATCCAGTAAGTAAAATAGCTTTTTTCATGAAACCTAGACCTAAATGAGCATGATCTAATTGAGTGGAAGCAGCCCTACTGCATGGAAGCATTTCCTTCTACTGGAGATGGCCTTCAAACTGATAGTGAGCCCAAAAATGTATGCATCTTTAACCACTTCCCGTCCGGCTAATGGACATAAACGGCCAGAAGGGAGCAGTGCAGGAGCAGGTTGCCGTTTATAAACATTCTTCCGCTTCCCTGCCTGTGCGCTTTCCCTGGGAGCGCGCAGCACTGCGATCCGGTTACCGCTGTGTCCGAAGGACAGAGCGGAACACCGATCACTGTACGGGACCTCTGTGTGAGGTCCCGATCATGTGATCACTGATTGGCCAATCAGTGATCGCATGATTAGTAGTAAGCAAGATATCACTTCTGATATCATTGCTTACTACTAGTGAAATCTGTGAATGATCACAGAGGTCACATGATACAAGGCTATTCACAACAGCCTTGCACCATGTGGCAAGCTGTGACCAATCACAGCTCTCACAGTATTTCTTAATGGCTGCAATAAAGCAGCCAGAGAGAAGGAGAAATGATTGCTTTTACAGCCATTATTGGTGTAAAAGCAATCAGTGTAAGAAAAAAAAATCTTCATCACCCCCCACAAGTACTACAGTGTCACCATGGTGACACTGTACTGCTAGGGTGACAGTATGTTACAAAAAAAAAACATAAATAAAAATATAAACAAAAGAAATAAAAATGTAAAAAAATGTTGGTTATAAACTAATTTGGGTTATTTTTTTTTTTTACTAAAAAGATAGCTGAATACATTTTGGCCAAGATTGATAAAGAAGATTATTTATTTGCAACATTTTATAAGAAAAACACTTTTTTTCAAAATGTTTGGACTTTTTCATCTATATAGCAAAAAAATAAAAATCCCAGTGATAAATAAATAGCACCCAAATAAAGTTTTATCTGTCTCAAAAAAATGCTAAAAAATTCATATGGGTACAGTGTTGCATGACTGCGCAATTGTCATTTAAAGTGTGATAGCACTGAAAGCTGAAAATTGGCATGGACAGGAAGGGGTTGAAAGTGTCCGGACTGGAAGTTGTTAAAATATTCAAAACTGTGTATTTAATTTTGTTTTTCCAGCCTATTTGTACAGTTTTTTCTTCATTTTCCCAGGGAACTAGCTAGTGAAATGTTGTCCATTGGCAGTCATAATAAGGTGTCAAATTAAACAATTAGCATTACAATATTCTTCACTATGTTGTCAGTCACCTACGTAAAATAAGTGGTCTCCTAGGTTATAGGGGGGATAGGTATACACCTCTACCCACCACATGAGAGCACTTAATGCCTTGGTGACCTATTGCCAGGCCTGAGCACTATCACAAAGGAGTGCGAACATGCCTGAACCATTGCAACAAACAGCTTTTAGAAACTCAGTATTTGTACATAAAATCTACAAGCTACAGCAGTGTTGTGAAAAAGATAACAGTAATGCTAAAGGTGAGGCTTGGCAAGTTATAGTGCCTTCAATCTGCCAGATAGCTTAGTCATTTTATTGCTATTACAAGTACACTTACAGGACAAAGCAATGGGTTCACTTTATTGCCAGTCCCACCAAATGCACATAAGTGACTTCCCTGCTGATACGTTTGACCGCCTGTAGCAAAGAGAAGAAGCCCTGTGTAAGGTCCAAGTTCTAACTCAGAGATTACCAGGGGCTGAGGACCCGCACCCCATGTGACAGTGCTGGGTGTTTGAATGTCCAATTGGCGAGCACCAGGGCTGTTACTTGGAAAGAAGTCAAATGCTTTCTGATACATGGAAATACCAGGTATTTTTCTTTGTTGGCAGGAGCCAAATTAAACGGGGGGAGAGCAGCAGATTTGAGGGAGTTGGGGTAGGGGAGGAATTAAAGAAAATCTGTTGCTTTGCCCTGAAAAAGATAAACTCGCCTTTTCATGAAAAATGGATATGTGGACTAAGGCCAGCCATACATGAGTCTAAATTCGATCAATTTTTCTTCCGATAATCGCACCTAAGAATAAACGGCCAATTTTCGCTCTGTTAGTGGGTCAATGGCACCGGCCGATTTTCGTAGTTCCTCCCCTTTTCGGTGATTGGGCATGTTGGAAAATTTGTGAAAAACGACCGATTTTTAACTCCATGATGGTCAAATCGTACAATCGTTTTTCCGAAAACAATATGCACATGAGCCGTTACCTGAAAGGAACATACGTTTCACCTGTTATGTGGTGTGAACTTTATGACTTGGTCAGCCGATTTTTCAAAATCATTGATGGCACAATCGGATTACCGAGTGAACGACATTTTCGATTTTCGGATGAAAAATCATTCGGAATTCGAACCATGTCTGGCCTGCATAACTCCACTGGCCCACCTCTCCAGATCCAGCTGCACATAACAGCCATAATGCCCTACACTGCCAGTGTGGAACTCTGTACATTGAAATACAGATCCCCAAAGTCCAAATCCATAATAATGCTCGCAGTGGCAAGCGCTCATTGGTCAGCAAGTCCCCCTGACCAATGAGAAGCACTTCTTTCTTCTGGGACACCTTACTGGAAGAAGAAGCCTCAGATGTGCTTCTCATTGGTTTTCACAGTCACGTAGCTGTGCTTGCATTTACATCCCATATGCACTACTGTCCATTTTTCATCCATCAACAGGTGCATGGAAAATGCACAGACGGAATGCCACTTTGAAAGGGGCCTAATGCAAATAACTAGAACAAATCAAAAATGGAGAGTCACCATACAAGATGGAACAAATGGGAGGAATTCAAAACGTCAAGGCTAGCCTTAGAGGTTATGGGGGATTAACATAGAATAATATGGAAACATATTTTGTTCTTCCTTTATAGGTATTACGATTTCCAGAAATGAACAGGAAAATGCAGAGCAGAAGGGGTCAGGGATTGGATGGGGGGGGGAATATATGAAGGGGGGGGGGGAGGGATGACACGATAATTGTTTTGATAATATGCTAAGGTTTTAAGGTGTATGGTTGTATAACTTGTTTATCTGAAAAATTAATAAATATTTAAATAGAAAAAAAAAGAACAAATCAAAAAACAAAGCGATGGATCAACTATGTATTGTAAGTTTTACATATGTTTGTCTCCTGTTATCAAAATAAAGGGCTCCCTGCAAAAAAAGACTTGGAATATTCACCTCTCCTGCTGCCCATTGATTTCTGCAGTAGTGAAGAGAAACATTTGGTTGAAGATCCTAAAGGCGTGTCTGGGAGTGTCAGGTTCCCCCACGCCATGTTTCTTGCACCAGCCCCTGCGTCACTACAGGATACAATGAGAGCTCAGCCCTAGTTTTGCTGCACAGCTCACATGCGCTGCCTTATTATACGTTCTTCTCCTGCAAACCCTTTCTGCAAACCTTTCTTGCATTGGGATCCTTTCTGTCAAAGGCCAATCCCACTGAGTTGATAGACACTGAATCTAGAACCCAAGCTAGAAGTTAAAGTGTTACTAAACCCACAATAATATAATCAGTCTGTATATGTAGTAAAGCATGATTGCTATTCTCACTGTGGAACCTAAGGGGTTAATCTTCTGCATTGTGTAAAAAAAAAAAAAGCTGTTTGATCCTGTCTTCTCTGATCCTCCTCTTCTACCATCCCCAATCCATCTGCTGATAGTACAGAGCTCTAGGAGTCACTCTGCACATGCTCAGTTTAGTGTGTATGGCTAGAGAGGTTTTTTTTCTCTTTGGGAGAGTGCATGTGATCAGCACAGGGCCAATCAACACTGTCCGGACAGAGGGTCAGAAGAGTTATACATCCTCATAAGACAGTCAGAGCAGAATGAAAACTCATACAAGCTTTAGCCAGGGCTCAGCTGGATACTGATAGAAGTGACAAGACTGCTATATACTTCTGATTAGAAAAGGTATTTAGCAGTTTTTATTTACTAAATTAAATGAATTTCCATGTTCTGTGTACTGTGGGAGACCAGATATAGTGAATGCAGGGTCCTGTGTTTAGTAACAATTTAAATCAAAATTTCTGAAAATGAAAAAGCACACTAAAACACACAAGGCAAAGATAAACATATTTTCAATGTATTTATTATTATGGTGTTTATTGTTACTATGTTATTTAAAAAATATTTTTTTGGAGTCCTAAGGAGCAGTGTTGTTACAAGGTCTTCTAGCTCCCAGAGCAAAGATGTCAAATGACGACCCCCCCAATGTATGTATGAGCATTATGTGTCAGTAATTACCCTCAAGCATAAATTCCCTTTGCAAGCAAAAATCCACCCCAAACACAAATTGCCCTTCTTCCAGTACAAATCCCCCCCTCCCCCCGACCAACCCCCTCCCAGCTCAAATCCTCTCCCTCCCCATATCCTCCCTCATAGAAAAACTCCTCTATCCTTCAAATTTCCCCTCTGAGCATAAATCCTCTCCCCTCCTCAAAATTCCCCTCCTAGCACAAATACCACCCCCCCAAATTCCCCTCCTAGCACAAATACCCCCCCAATCATCACTACTAGCACAAATCCACCCACCAATCCCCCTTCCTAACACAAATTCCGTTCCTAGCACAGATTCCGCTTTCCCCATCCCAGCACAAATCCCCCTAAATCACCCATTCTAACAGTCCTCCTTCCTGTCAGCTCGGGCACACTGCCGTGGATGGCACAGCACAGCCATCCACAACAGTGTGATTACAGTGAATCACACACATCGCGCCCCCTAGTAAAACACTTCCAGCACACTGTTAACCCTTTGATCGCCCCTCATATTAACCCCTTCCTGCCCAGTGCCACTAGTACAGTGCCAGTGCTTTTTTTTTTAGCACTGATCACTGTATTGGGGTTGCTGGGGATGTCAGTGACACCAAGTCAGTTTCCCCCAGTGTCAGAATGTCTGCTGCAGTCCTGCTATAAGTCGCTAATCGCTGCCATTATTAGTAAAAAAACCAAAAAATTCCAGTATATATACCGCCATTTGTAAATGCTATAACTTTCACACAGACCAATTAATTTACACGTATTCTGATTTTTTTAGCAAAGATGTAGCAGAATACATTTTGGTGTAAATGTATGACAAAATTAGATTTTTAAATTTTTTTACTGGATATGTTTATGAGCAAAAAGTCAAACATATTGTTTTTTTCTCAAAATTGTCAGTCTTTTTTTTTATAGCACAAAAAATAAAAACCGCACAGGTGATCAAATACCACCGAAAGAAAGCTCAATTCATGGGAAAAAAGGATGTATGCATGAGCACGCAATTGTCAGTTAAAGTACCACAGCGCCGTAACGCAAAAAATGGCCTGGTCAGGAAGGGGGGGGGAGTGGTTAATGAAACATGTAAACAACTAGAACCTGGAAGCTGATTGGTTGCTTTGGGCAACAATACATTTTCTTCAACATGCCTTTCATACTTCAGCACCATAATCTCTAAATGAGTTACGCCATAAATTCTGTTTCTGCTGCACATGTATATTGATTGCACTATATAATACAGTAAAAACCTGCGAGTCTGTATGTGATATCAAACACAAAAATAGTGAAGCGCTAAAGTGAATCCCTATATACACACACAGTGCATATAACATTGGACGAAAAACATACCTCATAAATAAAATAAATCTGTGGTATAAAATAATAAATAAATCAATAAAAAAATCAATAAAAAATATAGAAAAAATATAGAGAAAAAAAAAAAAAAAAATCTTTCCTTGCCCTTAAATGTTTCTTCAAATCAATCAGTGATAAAAAATAGAAAATCCATAATAATGCGAATAAACAGTGATACAAAAATAAAATCTGTGTTAATTAATATTCAAAAAGGAATATATATATATAAGTGATAATTCCAATGATATATGTGACAACCTAACAGAATATAAATAAAAATTCATAAATTGTGATTCTCAATCAAATAAACGTGATTAATATTAATTGTGAAAAAACCAAACATTAAACTATTAAATAAATGATCCACTAAATCTTGTGATGTTTAAATATGAAAATGTGTCCACAAATGAACAAAAACAGTCCATGCAATAAGGTGAAAACGACACTCAGTGTTCTTCACTTCTAGTGCTCAAAACAGAAGAAATCCTCCAATGGCAGCAATGCCTGCTCACCTCCCCAACTCGACCCGCAAAGGGCCACAAGGCTATAACTCTCCTCCAGGTAATCCTTTGCTTCCAAGCAGCTCAGTAAGGAATCACAGGACCTCCACTCCACCTCCTCTCAAACGTCATATAGGACACAAACAGAGCTTCCCATAGTGTAATACCGTTTATTTAAGACACTCCATATAACATACTGTTTCCACTCACATGCGTTTTCTTAATGAAAAATGCAATCCTCCTCATTCCCTGGGTGCATTCACATGTAAATAGGGAAACCAATATGGCCGCTGTGCTCGGACATCCGTCCCCACGTGACCGGAAGTGATGTGTCTCTTGGCTGGGAAAAGCGTTCCGACGCGTTGCGTCACGTGCGTCGTGACTTCATCAGGGTACCCTGATGAAGTCACGACGCACGTGACGCAACGCGTCGGAACGCTTTTCCCAGCCAAGAGACACATCACTTCCGGTCACGTGGGGACGGATGTCCGAGCACAGCGGCCATATTGGTTTCCCTATTTACATGTGAATGCACCCAGGGAATGAGGAGGATTGCATTTTTCATTAAGAAAACGCATGTGAGTGGAAACAGTATGTTATATGGAGTGTCTTAAATAAACGGTATTACACTATGGGAAGCTCTGTTTGTGTCCTATATGACGTTTGAGAGGAGGTGGAGTGGAGGTCCTGTGATTCCTTACTGAGCTGCTTGGAAGCAAAGGATTACCTGGAGGAGAGTTATAGCCTTGTGGCCCTTTGCGGGTCGAGTTGGGGAGGTGAGCAGGCATTGCTGCCATTGGAGGATTTCTTCTGTTTTGAGCACTAGAAGTGAAGAACACTGAGTGTCGTTTTCACCTTATTGCATGGACTGTTTTTGTTCATTTGTGGACACATTTTCATATTTAAACATCACAAGATTTAGTGGATCATTTATTTAATAGTTTAATGTTTGGTTTTTTCACAATTAATATTAATCACGTTTATTTGATTGAGAATCACAATTTATGAATTTTTATTTATATTCTGTTAGGTTGTCACATATATCATTGGAATTATCACTTATATATATATATTCCTTTTTGAATATTAATTAACACAGATTTTATTTTTGTATCACTGTTTATTCGCATTATTATGGATTTTCTATTTTTTATCACTGATTGATTTGAAGAAACATTTAAGGGCAAGGAAAGATTTTTTCTCTATATTTTTTCTATATTTTTTATTGATTTTTTTATTGATTTATTTATTATTTTATACCACAGATTTATTTTATTTATGAGGTATGTTTTTCGTCTAATGTTATATGCACTGTGTGTGTATATAGGGATTCACTTTAGCGCTTCACTATTTTTGTGTTTGATACTTTAATACTTATTGGTTAAGGCAGAGTGATAGCAGCTGTTAGGATAGGGACTTATCCATATTAAGCGCAGGAGGACATTCCCATTCTGTATGTGATATGCATTCATAAGAATACAAAAGAGTCTGCAAATAGAAATGTGAAAATTGTGTCAAAACAAGTTTTAGGTTATTTTTACAATATTTACTAAAACTAGATGATTGAATCACTTTTCTTTTCTAGCAAGAATAAGAATCATATTACTTTTGTTTTGTATTTTAAATACGTTCCTTTAATATTTCAAGTCTGGAACACAAAAATGTGGGCATCTTAACAAGTATATATATTCCCGACGGTAAAAAACATTCCAGGCATTTTTCTGAAAATGAGATTTGCAGATGGGAGCAAAGCCAAGACTGTGAATGTCAGGATATTTTTGTTTGAATCTTGGCGCCTTTTTGAAAGGGATATAAGCACACTGAGACAGCTGCGGGAGGGAGAAGGAGGGCTTGGTAGTGTAATCATGCCAAGGGGAGGGCTCGGAAGAAAACCATTTAATTGCCAGATCGATTAGAGACCTGTTGTTTTACAACAGGGAAACAATTATGTGTTGCTAAGCTCAATGTTTCCTCCGTAGGCTGGCAGGTGTTTTATTAAACATGATTGACTGCAAGTGAACTACGCAGACCCAAGTTATAGAAAAGCCAAATGTTTTGGTTGGCGTGAATTGTGGTTCATTTCCAAATCCTTCTACCAACTGTTTCACTACAAACTGTGCAGCTGTGGCAGAAGTAGCAGCGCTTCTGCTTTATTATCAGATCTGGGTATTTATTGTGAGTCCCGTCCTTGCAATTACTGTAGTACTGTGTTCGGTACACCTGGTATGACACAAGTGAAATCAAAACTGCATACTTGTTCCAGGTCAATGACTCGGAAAGTAATGGAACCAATAAATCAGCACAATAGTATGGCATTCTCAGAAGATGACATATCACGTTTTTTTTCTTAGCGCAGGTTTTCTGTAATGTAAATAATCTGAAATGTTAGTGTTTTTTTTAGGGTATAGTTTTTATGAATATATATTGATCTTTGTAAAGTTATTTTTTTATTACAAGTACTTATATATATCACTGTAAATTTGACATACCATATTTTTCGTTCCATAAGACGCACATTTTTCCCCCCAAAAAGGGGGAAATGTCAGTGCATCTTATGGAGCGAATGTGAAGCGGCCGGTCCGGTATTTCTGCCGCCACCATGTCAGAATATCGGGCCGGCCGCTCAGCTCTTCTCTCCTGCAGGACCTTACCTGTTCCTCTGTCCAGCGCTGCAGTTTTCCCGCGCCGGCTTCTGTGACAGCCGGGTGCCCACAGTGCATGCGCGAGAAGCGCTGCTCTTTGTGAATGGTCCGGCGTCTTCTGAGACACATGACAGGTCCCAGAAGGCTCCGGGCCATTCACAATGCGCAGCGCTTCTCGCGCATGCGCAGTGGGCACCCGGCTGTCACAGAAGCCGCCGCGGGAAGAAGCAAGAAGGAATACTCCGCAGAAGTGGGAGCGGGTACCTGTCAAATTCTGGTACCCGTTCCCCCTCCCTCCCCAAAGGTCCGCAGTCTCTGGTAATCTCCTTTACTGCCTGCAGTCTCTGGTCATCTGTACTATGTCCACAGTCTCTGGTCATTCCCTGTACTATGTCCGCAGTCTCTGGTCATCCCCTGTACTATGTCCGCAGTCTCTGGCCATCTCCTGTACTGTGTCCGCAGTCTCTGGTCATCTCCTGTACTATGTCCGCAGTCTCTGGTCATCTCCTGTACTATGTCCGCAGACTCTGGCCATCTCCTGTACTGTGTCCGCAGTCTCTGGCCATCTCCTGTACTGTGTCCGCAGTCTCTGGTCATCTCCTGTACTATGTCCGCAGTCTCTGGTCATCTCCTGTACTATGTCCGCAGACTCTGGCCATCTCCTGTACTGTGTCCGCAGTCTCTGGCCATCTCCTGTACTGTGTCCGCAGTCTCTGGCCATCTCCTGTACTGTGTCCGCAGTCTCTGGTCATCTCCTGTACTGTGTCCGCAGTCTCTGGTCAACTCCTGTACTGTGTCCACAGTCTCTGGTCATCTCCTGTACTATGTCCGCAGTCTCTGGTCATCTCCTGTACTATGTCCGCAGTCTCTGGTCATCTCCTGTACTGTGTCCGCAGTCTCTGGCCATCTCCTGTCCTGTGTCCGCAGACTCTGGTCATCTCCTGTACTGTGTCCGCAGTCTCTGGCCATCTCCTGTACTGTGTCCGCAGTCTCTGGTCATCTCCTGTACTGTGTCCGCAGTCTCTGGTCATCTCCTGTACTGTGTCCGCAGTCTCTGGTCACCTCCTGTACTGTGTCCGCAGTCTCTGGTCATCCCCTGTACTGTGTCCGCAGTCTTTGGTCATACCCTGTACTGTGTCCCCAGTCTCTGGTCGTCCCCTGTACTGTGTCTGCAGTCCATTGGTTCAGAATATTTTTTTTCTTGTTTTTCTCTTCTAAAACCTAGGCGCGTCTTATGGTCAGGTGCGTCTTATGGAGCGAAAAATACGGTATATATTGTACACAGGGCTGTGGATAAGGGGGTATCACCAGTCCTCCTGTACGGGGCTCAGGCAGCTGGTGTTAAATAGGATGTGGGCAGGGAGGGTGATCGGCACAGCGGGGGGGCAATTACAGCCAGCTGATATCCGGCTTGTTCTCTCCCGCTGGCTTTTAGCTGCAGTAGAGAGAGCTATACAGGGGATCGGTTACACAAATTGGCCAAACCCCCCCCACCACACCCATCATCCTCCCTGTGCACAATACGTTTCTCCTGCTGCCTAGGCCCCTCACCCTTGCAATGCTGCTGGCTTTCCTCCTCTCCTTCCCACCAGCAGCTGCAAGCACACTGCAATAGGATCCTTCAGGATGGAGAATGGAGGAAGTATCCAGTTTACCAGCCCCTTCCTTTCCTGAATGAATACAGCTAGTGATCATTACCCATCACATACTTTGTTCATTCATAACTGAAGCATAGTAAACTGTGTTTTTTTTTTTGTTGGGGAAGGGGGCCCTGTCAGGTTGGCTGTATGGGGCCATGTGGTTTCTAACAGCAGCCCTGATTGTACATTCACATCAGTCCCTAATTCTCAAGGAGCTTACAATCTAAGGTCCCTAACTCACATTCATGCATACACATACTAGGGCCAATTTAGACAGGAGCCTGCTTGAGTTACTTACCTACCAGCATGTCTTTGGAGTGTGAGAGGAAACAGGAGTACCTGGAGAAAAGTCAGAGGAAACCTATGCAAGCACAAGGAGAATATGCAAACACCGTGCAGGTGGTGCTGTGGTTGGGATTCAAACCAACAACAATAGTGCTACCAAGCAAGAGTGTTAACCACTTTTCCACTGTGCTATACACAAATGGATAGCCACATTTTCTCACAACATGGGCAGCACAGGGCTAAATGGTTAGCACTTCCGCCTGGCAGTACTAGGGTCGTAGGTTTGAATCCCAACCACGACACCACCTGCTTGGAGTTTGCATGTTCTTCCTGTGCCTGCGTGGGTTTCCTCCGGGTACTCTGGTTACCTCCCTCACTCCAAAGACATGCTGGTAAGTTAAATGGATCCTGTCTAAATTGTCCCTAGTATATATATATATATATATATATATATATATATATATATATATGAATGTGAGTTAGGGACTTTTGATTGTATGTCCCTTGAGGGTTAGGGACTGATGTGAATGTACAATATATATATGTAAAGTAATTTCATATATTAGTGCCGAGCACCCTAATAATTTACTATGTGCAATATATAATATCAACAAAGTGCATCAATGATAGTTTTCTCAGCAATAGTCCTTTGTATGTGATAAATTCACATACAAAGGACTATTGCTGAGGAAACAATCATTGATGCACTTTGTTGATATTATATATTGCACATATTAATTATTAAGGTGCTCGGCACTAATATATGAAATTACTGTATTTTACACATGTAAGTGTCAGCAGCATTTCTAGAAAAAAAAGTGGTTGATAATTGCACTGAAGTTTTTTTGGGAAAATATATATGTAAAGCGCTGCGTAAATTGACGGCGCTATATAAGTACCTGTTATAAATAAATAAATGCCAACTAGCTAGTGCTGCATAATGACTATGCTTCAATGCCTAAAAGAGAAATATGGGATTTCATTTCTTTTAAAAATCATATTTACCTAGGTGGATGCAGCATCAATCTGATACTGCATCAGTTCCCCGCCGGCTATAAGTGTGAGAACTCTGAGATCACATGACCGCTGATCGCTGAGTTCTCACAGCCACTTTGAGCAGAGAGCGGTGACTGTCAGTCACCGCTCTCTGCTCTGCCCCCCTGTGCTCACTGGAGCTCTGGGCTGTGGAGGGGGAGGGAGCGGGTGGCTCGAAATCTCTGAAAGGATGAGCCAGGTGCCGCTCCAGACTCTGGGGTGGATCCTGACTTTAAAATCGGGATCTTTCCCCAGCCTAGACTGGCTGAGTGACGTCAGCCGACAACGGGCTTCAGCCTGTTGTCAGCTGAAAACGGGTCACAGGAGTGGAGAACAAACTGCGCCCCTGTGATCCACAGGAGAAGCTTTGCTGTACTTCTTCTTTAATTTCTTAACAGAAGTCTATGGATCAGAGTTAACTAAAAACAGTAAAATCTCTATCAGCCTAAAAAATATTCTGACAGATAATAAAGTAACCCCATTACCTGAGTTATTTAAAAAAAAAAGGCCAGGCCTGCAGAAATAAAGCCCATTTATGCTTACCTTTTTGGCCACCCATGTCTTCCAACGTTACTGCAAGCACTGCTTCCTTCTTCCATGATGGGCTTTAAGCTTTAAGCATAGTTTCAGTGTTTGCTGAATATCTGTATATTACATACAATAATCAAAATATGAAACACCAAGGTACAAATGTGAAAGCCAAATCAAAATGTATGTGTTACAAAAATTTCAAAATATGTAGCTTCTAAAAATACATTTAGTTGCTGTTTAAGGTGAACCTGTCAGAAATCTGGGCAAGAAAAACTGAGCACACGATGGAAGAATTAACATGTCAATGCACAGATGTAGGCAGCTGGAGTTATGTGCAAATGTAAACTTTCCTGTGAAATGTGAGCTCACGTTAAGTTAGCAATAGGGAGGTTCGAGGATCAGGAGAGGCCAGGGCAAGCTCAGCATTTCCAAGTGAACATTTCTGGATCTACTGATAATTTTGGCTTAGGATCCATTCAAGCTGTCCGTTTCGGCTGCAGAAAAAGGTGATTTGGTGTGTGGGCAGCTGTCCGCTTCGGCTGCAGAAAAAGGGTGTTTCAGTGCATCACACAGTTTCCTTTTTTTCTCAGTTTTTTGTCAACTTTATTTGAAGTGCACAAAGTGACACTTCATCCATGTCACTACACAGCAGCGCAGTGCATTGTGCGGTGACATTCAGTGCCTATCTGTGTGCTGTAGTAGAATGCAGCATGTCTGCATTTTATTGGAGCTCAGTGTGCCTCACCTCCAGGCTGTGTTGTAGTGCAAACAGGGCACATGGAAAACAAAACGTAATGTAAACCTAAAGCGGAGCTCCCTCCAAAAGGGGAAGTTCCACTTTCACAACTCGTCCACCCGCTCCATGTTAGCTTTTGGCACCTTTGGGGAGCAGAGGAGCAGGTACCCGATTTTGACAGATACCCGTTCCCCCTTTCAGCTCTGACCGCCTGACAATCAGAAGTGGAAGTTGTCCTCCCTCCCCCCCACAGTTTTCTGGGACACGTGACAGGTCCCAGAAGACTACAGGACCATTCACAATGCACCGCGCTTCTTGCACATGTGCAGAGGGCACCTGGCTGTAAAGCCACAAGCTGTCACAGCTGGGTGCCCACATCTAAAATTCTGTCCAGGAATAGAGGACGGCTGGTGAACCTGGCTGGGGTGAGAACACCACTGGATCGAGGGACAGGTGAGTCCTCATGCACACTTGACGTTTTCACAGCTGCTGTTTTTGGCTTTTGCCATTTTTTTCTACAGCCAGTATGTTATCCTATGTGTCCATTATTATAATTATTATTATACAGGACTTATATAGCGCCGACAGTTTGCTCAGCGCTTTACATTATGGAGGGAGACAGTACAGTAACAATACAGTTCAATACAAGAGGAATTAGAGGGCCCTGCTCCTTGGAGCTTACACTCTAGGAGATGCACACATAGACTGTAATTAGTGTTTTTTGGCAGGGATGTTTTTTAGCTGTAAAAACGCTCTAATGCTGAAAAACGCCATAAACCATGGCAAACCGGTGTTTTTGGATGGTTTTCTGAGCAAAAAAAGATTTTTTTTTTGCCTGAAAAATGCAAACGCGGAAAAACGGCACTGAACGTTAATGCAGAAATGCTAAAAAACTTGTGTTTTTAACGTGACTTTACACAGCTTCACTACCAGTGTTATTAAAATGCCCAGGTGAAAATAAAAGAAAGAAGAAACGTAAACCTGTACAAAGAGCCATGTTCGCCTGCATGGGATGCAGAGGAGTTCCATGCACCCCCACACAGGCAGTCCCATTCGTGTCAATTGGGATGCAGCATCTGCACAGACACAGCCGGTGCTCCCAATTTGACATCTGTGTGGGTGGGTTTCTCTAATCACAGACAGTGTGAGTTTGGGGACATGCACCCACATGGATGTCAAATTGGGAGCAGAGGCCAGGCCCTGTGTGGGTGAGCCCTGCCATTCTCACATTTGTACGTTTACGTACGCCTTTATGAACGAGGCCTATAAAAATGTTTGCAATTAAGCTGAATCTCTGAATGATCTGAGTAAAATTAAAGAATCTATCCATGACCTTAATATGAATGAAAGAACTTTTCCACTGTCGAGGACTACCATAGTTTAAAACTCTCTTACATTCCTGTCTGGGAATGGTAGCAAGTGTAACAGACATTTCTTAAAGGTCAGAACTGCAACAGCGAATGCTGTGAATGGTGCATATTTCCATTGCAACACATGGTGGAAGCTACCGGGCACGGGTAGCCTGCTCCAGTAACAATCACTTTAAATCTGGAGCTTAGATTGTTGGCCCAAAGCAGGACAATCTCTATGCAATGTAAAAACTGAGAATTTAATCATCACACATAATATTTATATACACATCACTGCCAAATACATGTTTAGCAAAAGTGTTCCACTTGCTCAGCTTTAATGCCACCTGTCGCTTAAGCAGTAAAATGTCATACAACACGTGTGGCCCCTGAACAGTGATAAATTACATATGGTACATTTGTGTGGCTAAACACTTGGCATATGAATGGTACAGGCCATGTTGGCACAAAGTGGATTTGTGCTTGTACAGATTGAGTTATACCTGGGAGAATAGACAAAGCGAATAGAGAATAAAGGGGGTTGGGGGCAAAAACAAATAAGGGCTCTTTCACATGGATGTTCCTATTGGGTCCGCCTGCCCTTTTTTCAGGCGGACCTGATCGGAACTTTCATTCCCCTCTATGGAGCGCCGGTTGTAAATGGACATGTGTCCGTTTACAGCCGCCAAAAAGGGACGGATGGGGATCCAATTCCCCTTCTGTCGGTTGGATCGGGTCGGATGAAAACGGACAGGTGGTCCGTTTTCATCCGGCCACCCATTGAGGAGAGCTCTGTGTCTGCTCTACAGCAGCGGAGGGGACACAGAGCTGTCATCCACTTGCTCAGCGGGGATCAGTGGAGAGATCCCCCACTGATCAAGCGGATCCGCTAAACGGGTCTACTCCGTGTGAAAGGACCCTGGATGAAATTACACATCCAACTGCATATAGTATCACTCTCTTAGATTGTAAGCTCTAAGGAGCAGGGCCCTCCTATCCCTCTTGTATTGAACTGTATTGTTGCTGTATTGTCTCCCTATATTATAAAGCGCTGAGCAAACTGTTGGCGCTTTATAAATCCTGTATAATAATAATAATTTTTAAACAGCCATAGATCACACACTATTCTTTCTTCTTACAATTTCATTCTTTAGTTTTCTTTCAAAATCTTTAGTCATGGTATGTTGTTTCCAACTCTCTAACATATTTAGAGTTATCACAAAGCATCGCCTTATTTAATCGACTGGATAAATTAACATGTATTGATATAAATGAAAAAATAGGCTGATTTGGGAGCTCTGTTTCATGCCGGACATGTGCATATTGCATATATTATATTCAGTTGCCTGGCAGTCTTCCCCAAAAGGGCCTCTGGATTCCTGTACATCTGTTTTTTGTTCAACAGATGGACATAGTTTGAGTTTTCATTCAAAGCGCTTATCCCTCTAGGAGTTCATGGATCGTTTTCAGATACATTTACATTAGTAGAAAAAATACACATAGTATATAAGTTTGTATGTAAATGGTACTTCCTAACTCCAGTTGTTTTTTTGAAATATGAAGTTGGAAAGTCTGCTGCAAAAATATTCACACTATAAAATGAAAGTTGATAAACTACAGTATATCATATGTTTAGATATTTAGTTGTGAAGTATACAGAGGAAAAGATTCCAGCCCTGCCAGGAATCTTGCATTTTTTTTAAAATCACACAAGAAGAGCCCCACCTGCGATACAGACAAGAAAGTGTCTGCAAAAGTTAAAAAGTAAAAAAAAAGCCAACCTGATGGCCACGGAGATTTTTTCAGCCTGAAATGTTGGGATCACACTATAACGGACAGCTGTCGGAGCTCCTTACTGCTGTATGTTCCTGGCTACGGTGGTGCATGATTAAGCGCATCACACTGCTCACTTTTTTGTTTTGTTTTTGTACAAATTTTATTTATATACAAAATGTACGCTTCATTTATGATGCTGTACATCAGTGCAATGTGCTTCGCTATCATACAGTGAAATGCGATTCTGTATGGTGTGCTGCAATGAAATGCATCATGACTGCATTTTTTTGCAGCCTGCTGGAGTGCAGCACTAGGCTGTGTTGCAGTGTGAATGGGACACATAGGAAACAATTGTTTCCTATGTGTCCATGTGATCTGACTGTCTTGTTACGTCTTTTGAATTTTGGGGGAAATTAGGGTTCTACTGTGTTCAGAACCACTCCCCCATTCTCTCCACACAGGTTGCGATTAATCAGACCTATCATCACACTGATGTCACAGCATTGTGTGCTTCAAGTGAACCACTGGCCAGGCAATGGAGATTCAAGGATTTACATATTCCTAAGAAAAAGTAAATCTTATAAGTGTAGTGCCTCTTGAAGGCCGCTGTGTTTCTGGTTCCCCCTAAGCTTCACACAGCCAGGCAACATGCATTTTTCACACTTTCATCCACAGTCAGTGAACAGTCCAAGAGCTTTATTTTTCTTATTTTATTAGGGGAAATAACTTGGATAGGGTAGTAGGGATTATGGGATGCCCAACTTAACTGAATCAATGAACAGGGACAACTTCCTATTTACAGAAAAAGATCCTGGACTGTTCTTCTCCTTGAATGCAGTCAGTGTTTTTGGATCAGTAGCAAAAGCTCCTTACGGGTTATGGAATCTCTGTCCCTCTGTTGAACTACTCCTAGCTCCAAAACCTGCAGACTGCTCCGAAGATCTCCCAGGACAAGGATAATGGATTAAAAAGAACACTGTCCTTTGAAAGCTTGCTGCACGTGGGAGTCTTTCCCCTTGTGAAACCCTGGTTGTGCTGATGTACTTACTCTGTCCTCTATGCTCCCACTGCACATATATCCATTCCCAAGCATTGATCCGATTCATATCATGATACTGAATGGATCTTCCTCAGCCAACCCGAGCCCAGCCTGGAGGCCAGTCCCGCTTGTCGTGGCCTAGGGGACCCCTCCCAGGCCATAACTGCCTCCTCAGCACTCCATCTTCCACCCGACTCCCCTGCTGGCCTGAATTTCCCATCTTTATGGGTTAGCCTCAGAACACTACCAGGGCCTCCAAGCCTGGGATGGGTTAGACCCCATAAACATGCAGATTTAGGTCTTCACTCCTTCTGTCCACTGGCTTCTGGAAGCTTCCATGGTCCTTCAGAATGAGGTGGAGGTGATAGTGTCCCACCCTGCTAAGTCACCCAACCTGAGCTGCAGTAACCCAACTTACCGTATTTTTCGCTCCATAAGACGTACTTTTTTCCCCCCCAAAAAGGGGAAAAATGTCAGTGCGTCCTATAGAATGAATATGGAGCTGCCGGTCCGGTATTTCCGCCACCACCACCGTGTCAGAATACTGGGCCGGCCGCTCAGCTCTTCTCTGCAGTAGGACCTTACCTGTTCCTCGGTCCAGCGCTGTACAGTCTTCCAAAGCCGGCATCTTTAGTGTGGGCACCCAGCTGTGACAGCCGGATGCCCACTGCGTATGCGCAAGAAGCGCTGAGCTTTATGAATGACCCGGTGCCTTCTGGGACACATGACAGGTCCCAGAAGATGCTGGGCCATTCATAAAGCGCAGTGCTTCTTGCGCGTGCGCAGTGGGCATGAACATCATACCAACAGACACACATGGTGGTAGTAGTGTGATGGTCTGGGGCTATTTTGCAGCTTCTGGACCTGGATGACTTGCCATAATTGATGGAACCATGAATTCTGGCCTGTACCAGAAAATCCTGAAGGAGAATGTCTGGCCATCAGTTGTGACCTCAAGCTCAAGCGCACGTGGGTTATGCAGCAGGACAATGATCAGAAACACACAAGTTCTCCTCTGAATAGCTAAAAATAAATAAATTAAGGTATTGGAGTGGCTTAGTTAAAGTCCGGACTCAGATCTGATTGAGATGCTATGGCATGATCATAAACAGGCCATTCATGCTTGAAAATTCTCCAATGTCGCTGAATGAAAACAATTCTGCAAAGAAGAGTGGGTCAAAATTCCTCCATAGTGATGTGAAAGACTTATTGCCAGTTATCGCAAAAGCTTGATTGCAGTTGTTGCCGCCAAGGGTGCCATAACCAGTTATTATGTTTAGGTGGCAAATACTTTTTCACATGGGGCTGGCAGGTTTGGACAACTTTTTTCCCTTAATACAGGTAAAACTCAAAAAATTAGAATATCTTGCAAAGTTCATTTATTTCAGTAATGCAACTTAAAAGGTGAATCTAATATATGAGATAGACTCATTACATGCAAAGCAAGATAGTTCAAGCCGTGATTTGTCATAATTGTGATAATTATGGCTTACAGCTCATGAAAATCCCAAATCCACAATCTCAGAAAATTAGAATATTGTGAAAAGGTGCAATATTTTCGTCTCAAAGTGTCCCACTCTAATCAGCTAATTAAGCCATAACACCTGCAAAGGGTTCCTGAGCCTTTAAATGGTCTCTCAGTCTGGTTCAGTAGGAATCACAATCATGGGAAAGACTGCTGACCTGACAGTTGTGCAGAAAACCATTATTGACACCCTCCATAAGGAGGGAAAGCCTCAAAAGGTAATTGCAAAAGAAGTTGGATGTTCCCAAAGTGCTGTATCAAAGCACATTAATAGAAAGTTATGTGGAAGGGAAAAGTGTGGAAGAAAAGGGTGCACAAGCAGCAGGGATGACTGCAGCCTGGAAAGGATTGTCAGTAAAAGGCCATTCAAAAGTGTTGGGGACTTTCACAAGGAGTGGACTGAGGCTGGAGTCAGTGCATCAAGAGCCACCACACACAGATGGATCCTGGACATGGGCTTCAAATGTCTTATTCCTCTTGTCAAGCTGCTCCTGAACAACAAACAACGTCAGAAGCGTCTTACCTGGGCTAAAGAAAAACAGACCTGGTCTGTTGCTCAGTGGTCCAATGTCCTCTTTCTGATGAGAGCAACTTTTGCATCTCATTTGGAAACCAAGGACCCAGAATATGGAGGAAGAATGGAGAGGCACACACTGCAAGATGCTTGAAGTCCAGTGTGAAGTTTCCACAGTCTGTGTTGATTTGGGGAGCCATGTCATCTGCTGGTGTTGGTCCACTGTGCTTCATTAAGTCCAGGGTCAACACAGCCATCTACCAGGAGATTTTGGAGCACTTCATGCTTCCTTCCGCAGATGAGCTTTATGGGTATGCTGACTTCATTTTCCAGCAGGACTTGGCACCTGCCCACACTGTCAAAAGCACCAAAACCTGGTTCAATGACCGTGGGATTACTGTGCTTGATTGGCCAGCAAACTCGCCTGACCTGAACCCCATAGAGAATCTATGGGGCATTGCCAAGAGAAAGATGAGAGACATGAGACCGAACAATGCAGAAGAGCTGAAGGCCACTATTGAAGCATCCTGGTCTTCCATAACACCTCAGCACTGCCACAGGCTGATAGCTTCCATGCCACGCCGCATTGAGGCAGTAATTGCTGCAAAAGGGGCCCAAACCAAGTACTGAGTACATATGCATGCTTATACTTTTCAGAGGTCCGATATTGTTCTATGTACAATCCTTGTTTTATTGATTGCATGTAATATTCTAATTTTCTGAGATTGTGGATTTGGGGTTTTCATGAGCTGTAAGCCATAATCATCACAATTATGACAAATCACAGCTTGAACTATCTTGCTTTGCATGTAATGAATCTATCTCATATATTAGTTTCACCTTTTAAGTTGCATTACTGAAATAAATGAACTTTTGCACGATATTCTAATTTTTTGAGTTTCACCTGTAAATGAAATCATAATTTAAAACTGCATTTTGTATTTACTCGGGTTATCTTTGTGTAATATTAAAATTTGTTTGATGATCGGAATCATTTAAGTGTGACAAATATGCAACAAAATAAAAAATCAGGAAGGGGGCAAATACTTTTTCACAGCACTGTATATTTAGATTTTTCTCAGGTCCACCTTTGTTTAAGGGTACTTTGGTACATGTTGCAGACTCACTGAAACTAGCATAATCAATGAGACAATCATCATTTTCAAAACAGGACTAATGTTCAGTGTTAAGAATGACTGTCTCCTTAACTATTAATCCCAAAAGCAAGAATGTAATATATTGCAGCTGACCAATCAGAAGATGTGGTGGCTGCATTAGTTTTTGTTTTTAGGCTCCCCCCCTCTGTTTTCTCCTAGTGATCTGGGCAGTAACACATCTGCCGTATTAGTGCAATACAACTCTGGATGAGCACATGAGGCAAAGCAGACAGCAGCATTGTCAGCCTTGGGGAGGGTAGTGGTAAATTTATTAGCAGATTTAGATAATCCAACAAATTGAAGCCAAACTCCAGTTAACACTATAATCAGCTACAGCAAATGTTTTTTTTCCTTTTGGGATAAAGGTTTTACATGAATAAGTAAAAGCTGATCATTTTAATCACCCTTCCCAGTGGTAAATGTTTTGTCTCATCCCTGTAAACTGATACATTCTGCTGGAGAGCTTGTGCATTTGAAAAACAACAGACTTGATGGATGGATTACCACAAGAAAGAAAGCCTAAAAAAGAAAGCTAATACAGCTATCACATCTAAGAATTGGTAAGCTGCAATATAATAAAAGTTTGTTTTTGGGTTTAATACCTGTTTAAATAAATTGAAAATTAATAATAGAATAGAATATCTAGTGCCTATTCTGCATGTACCTCAAACATAGGTTCTAACCATGTCTACATGAAAATGCTTTGCCAGCGTTCCAATGTTTTAAATCATTGTCATGAGAAATGTTAAAGAAATTTAGCAGGACTGTCTGTTAGCTCTATGGTCAGAGAATCAATTGACTATGTATAATCTGCCATTTGGTTTGCAACATAGAGGCATATTGTCTTTACAATACACAGGGATTATGCACAGTGTCAGTGAGGGTGCTGTCTCTGAGGCCTATGGCTCTTCACCATTCATGTTAATACATTTTCTAAAATTCCTTGCATTCAGCAATTGCAGAATTCCAGTGTTTGCTGCCCCCTGCTAATGCCATTGAGCTAACTGGAACTTTCTATTGACAGCTGTAAGTGTATGAAACACATATATATATATATATATATATATATATATATATATATACACACAGTGCCTTGAAAAGTATTTATACCCCTTGAAATTTTTCACATTCCACGTAAATGTATTTTATTGGGATTTTATGTGATAGACCAACACAAAGTGGCACATAATTGTGAAGTGGAAGGAAAATGATAAATGGTTTTCAAAATTTTTTTACAAATAAATATCTGAAAAGTGTGGTGTGCATTTGTATTCAGCCCCCTTTACTCTGATACCCCTAACTAAAATCTAGTGGAACCAACTGCCTTCAGAAGTCACCTTATTAGTAAATAGAGTCAACCTGTGTGTAATTTAATCTCAGTATAAATACAGCTGTTTTGTGAAGGCCTCAGAGGTTTGTTGGAAAACATTAGTGAACAAACAGCATCATAAAGGCCAAGGAACACACCAGACAGGTCAGGGATAACGTTGAGGAGAAGTTTAAAGCAGCGTTAGGTTATAAAAAAAAAATATCCCAAGCTTTGAACATCTCATGGAGCACTGTTCAATCCATCATCCGAAAATGGAAAGAGTATGGCACAACTGCAAACCTAACAAGACATGGCCGTCCACCTAAACTGACAGGCCGGGCAAGGAGAGCATTAATTAGTGAATCAGTCAAGAGGCCCATGGTAACTCTGGAGGAGCTGTAGAGATCCACAGCTCAGGTGGGAGAATCTATCCACTACACAAATCTGGCCTTTATGGAAGAGTGGCAATAAGAAAGCCATTGTTTGAACGAAAGTCATAAGAAGTCCCGTTTGCAGTTTGCGAGAAGCCATGTGGGGGACACAGCAAACATGTGGAAGATGGTGCTCTTGTCAGATGAGACCAAAATTTAACTTTTTGGCCTAAAAGCAAAATGCTGTGCGTGGCGGAAAACTAACACTGCACATCACCCTGAACACACCATCCCTTCTGTGAAACATAGTGGTGGCAGCATCATGTTGTGGGCATGCTTTTCTTCAGCAGGGACAGGGAAGCTGGTCAGAGTTGATGGGAAGATGGATGGAGCCAAATACAGGGCAATCTAAGAAGAAAACCTGTTAGAGTCTCCAAAAGACTTGAGACTGGGGCAAAGGTTCACCTTCCAGCAGGACAATGACCCGAAACATACAGCCAGAGCTACAATGGAGTGGTTTAGATCAAAGTATATTCATGTGTTAGAATAGCCCAGTCAAAGTCCAGACCTAAATCCAATTGAGAATCTGTGGCAAGACTTGAAAATTGCTGTTCACAGATGCTTTCCATCCAATCTGACAGAGCTTGGGCTATTTTGCAAAGAAGAATAGGCAACAATTTCCCTCTCTAGATGTGTAAAGCTGGTAGAGACATCCCCAAAAAGACTTGCAGCTGTAATTGCAGCAAAAGGTGATTCTACAAACTATTGACTCGGGGGGGCTGAATACAAATGCACACCACACTTTTCAGATATTTCTTTGTAAAAAAATGTTAAAACCATTTATCATTTTCCTTCCACTTCACAATTATGTGCCACTTTGTGTTGGTCTATCACATAAAATCCCAATAAAATACATTTACGTTTTTGGTTGTAACAGGACAAAATATGGAAAATTTCAAGGGGTATGAATTACTTTTTCATGGCACTATATACATGGTTTACTATACAGTATATACATTTAATATAGAACAATTGATTGTGATAAGATAAGACATACAGCAAGTAAAAATCAAGTATGCTAGTACGAGAAGTGTGAATCACAATGCTGTCATAAACCACATATTACCAAAGCAGAGAGTCTTGTGGTTAAAACATCATGCAAGTGTCGTGGTTTTGTCTCTTTTTGCTTTTTGAAACTTCCTCTTCTGCTTATAGATAAAATGTCTGTTGCTCAGCAATGCCATAAACATACATACATTCTTTGCTTAAGCTTTTACAAGCATGATTCATGTTCCTTTAAAAAAAAATAGTAGGTAATGAAAATAATTAAACATTTGATCCATTTCTATTCACCAAAATATATATGGCAGATATTCAAATTCAGAAGTGTACAGCGAGTGCTATAGTTATGGAAGCAGCTGGCACAAACAGATAGTGACAAAATCTCAATACCCAAGTATGTAAATGAAAAACAGTGCAGCGCATAAGAAAACTATTAAATGATTAATGAAGCAAATCAGTGAAAGAAAACAAAATAAATTAAATCTAAATGTGTCACAGTATAACCAACAGAATCATGCACAGTATGTCCTGATGAAGTCACGAGATCACGTGACGCAACGCGTCGACGACCTCTGCGTGTGACGCACTTCCGGCATGGCGTCATTTTTTAATCGATCAGCGCTTTTCTCTTCATGCAGTATACCTTGCACATTGGACTTATCTTGATTACAGCTGCACACCTTGCTCATTGGATTCTACCTTGATATATTCAAGCTACATTCATGTGAGTGCACTTCTGGTTCTTTATTATATGCCATTAAACAGTATTACACTATGGGATTGTGTTCTTTCTCTGATCTATGGTACCTATTTGAGTGCTGAGCTGCCTGGTGACTGGTCCGGTGGATTGATGATGACCTATTACCTGTGACATTGTCTGGTTATTAAAGGGGTACCTTGAGGATCCAGAGGAGAGGTTTATTGGCTTTGTGGCCCTGCAGGGCCACACGGAGCCCAGGGGTTGATATATAGTGTAGTAGTTTTAATAGTCATAAAAGTAATCCATAAATACATTCCACGTGGAACAATCAATATACCACATACCAAGATGGCCGCCACTCCGAATCATGGATGCGGCGGCATGACGTCAGCATGTAGGCTCCATCCAACGCATTTTGTGCACAGTAGTACGCCCCCTAGGCAAACGTCCTCAGGGGCTGTACCCTTGAGGACGTGCGTGTGCACAAAAAGGCTCCATTCACTCCTGACCTTTCTGGAACATGTGACGAAGTGCACAGAAAATGTGCGTTTTGCCTCGAGTTTCAGAAACACGCTGCAAAAATGCGTTGTGCTAGCAGTGCCATTGTCAATGGCACCCCTACTGTGGGCAGCAGATGTGCGTTTTGTTGCGTGGCAAACACACAACAAATGTGCCAAAACATGTAGTGAAAAGATGTGTCACGCTCAGGGGCGGACTGACCATTTGGAAACTCGGGCATTGCCTGAGGGCCCGGGGTCAGTAGGGGGCCCCATGAGAAGCCCTTGGTACCTTTTCCATAGGAGTTTTTGAGTTTGGTCTAGGACACAGGGGCCCCATGATCCCCTATTGCCCGGGGGTCCCATGAGTTTTCAGTCTGCCCCTGGTCACTCTCCACTCCAAAAAAAGTTCTGGAGCTTCTTTGAGATGTTTGTCTCACGTAGGGTAGCCTGCCATATGCGCAATAAGCAGAAACACTTGAAAAATACACAAAAAAAGGCATACAAAGGTGGAAATCCAGCCTTAGTCTGCTAAATATTTCTGTTACTTCTTTGTATGGTAGCATAGCTCTTACACCACAGGAGTTGCTTGATATGGTGGTTTTCTATTCTGCCATGACTCTTTTTAAGTTGCTCGGTCTCTACCGACACACCTGTGCAACTTAAACGTTAATGTGCTGCCACTCTATAATAATGCACCAAAAATATGCCACAAACAACTTGATGGTACATAATTTATATACGAAATAAATTATAACGAAAAGAACAAATTAATTCATATTCATTTGTTTCATTAATTTGCAACTTCAGAGGGTTTTGTAAGTTCCATAATATTGTCACATTCTGTATCGTTATGATTGGCCAAAGTCCAGCAAAACATCAAAGTTGCAAGCAAGTCACATTGAAAAGTCGCAAGCAAGTTGCATCGTAATCAAGTCGCCGAAATACCATAATGACATGAGGAATGAATCTGAATTTTCTGAAATAATACTAACCTATTCAGAACAACGAATGTATGAAATGAATCCGAATATATAAATCAAATTCTAAAAAATAACGAATATGATGAAATAAAATGAATGACTTAATGAATGAATCTGAAATGAAACATGTTTTTTTGTTGTGCACATCTCTAATATTTACTTCTAAAGGTAACTGCTAGACATGTGCGCTTCCTTTTGTTCTGAATCAAAATTCAGGCAGAGTTTTCGTTATTCAGAGATTTGGATGTATTTGAATTTCCAAGTTACAATAGTAACAAATTTAAATGAATCCGAAATAATGAAACAAAATTTTGTACAAAATAATGAATTACCTGAAATTGAATCACATTTGAAACAAATTGGAAAACGAAATCGAATTTGAGAACAAATTTGAAATGTAAACATATTGCCGACTATTACTGATTTCCTTCAAAGATTGTAGTAGAATATAGCTATCTTCTGAAATTCGAAAAGAATAGAATAGAATAAAACAGAATAGAAAATAAAATAAGAGATATAGAATAGAAAAGAATAAAACAAAATAGAATAGAAAAAAAATAGAAAGAATATAGGGGTCTTCCGAAATTTTAATTTTGCATTTTTTATAGAAAGAATATAGCTGTCTTTCAAAATCCGAACTTGGAATAGAATAGAATAAAAAAGAAAGAATACAGCCGTCTTTCAAAATTTGAATTTCAAATAGAATAGAAAAAAACAGAATAGAATAGAATAAAAAAGAATAGAGTAAAACAGACTAGAATAGAAAAGGATAGAAAAGTAAATAATAGAATAGAATTTAAAGGAAAATAATATGAGTAGAATAGAATAGCATAGGATAGAAAATATTAGCAAAGAAAAGAACAGAATAGAAAAAATAGAATAGAAGAGAATAGAATATAGCAGTCTTCCAAAATGCAAATTTCAAATAGAATAGAACCAACTATTCTTCACTATAAATTCTGATCGATACAATAATTTCTATTCAAATTTCGATTTGAATTCTTCAAAAAAAGTATTCTAATCTGGTCAAAAGTGAATACAAGTAACAAAATCAAATGAAACAAATTGCATTACGAATGCAACAAAACAAAATTAGTAACTTAACGAATTGATCCGAAACAAATCAAATTTTTTTGATTCTGCACATGTCTAGTAACTACGCATATAGTCATAATGAGTCCTACTTGTGACTTAAAAGAGACAAATAGCATGTCTCTTTTGATGGTTTCTTCCACTCTTAAAAGGTCTTTAGTGAGACATCTATTGAAGAAAACCAAAGTGCAGCAAAGCAAGAAAGAAAAACGTCATTTACATAGTCCTGATACTGAACTTAATGAGATTTGTTGCCTTGGCCTTAATGGCTCATCACCCTCCCATTCCATGATGCCCCATGTGACTCCCTCTGTTCTCCATACAAGACGTTAGGTATGGAAATGCTGAAGCATAACATATTTTTACAGGATAGAAGATGCGTTTTGAAATATTTTTAATTACAAAAGTCAGAGTCCAAGAGAAATTCTTTGGAAGCATGTTCAAAGGCATAGCAAAGTGATTTGTGATTTACCTCGCTGAACCCACTCAACCACAACCAAGGTTTTCATAAGTCTAGGTTCACACCTATGCAGGTTGCATTTGATCCGTTTCTGCAGTGCTTTTTGCGGTACGTTTTGCATTTTTGCACATGCATTTTTGATACGATTCGTATTTTTTACTCCAACTTTTTTCTGGGCACATTAAAATGCAAAATATATTAAAAAAAGCATTATAAACACATCAAAAACGCACTACTAGTTTCTGCAGCATCTCCATTGAAGTCTATTGAACCAAAAATGGAATGTTTTGTGTATAGCCTCCCTAGCGGTCTGATTATGTCAATATTTCTGTGCTCAAAGCGGCACTTTTTTTGCATGGAAATATGTCGTTTTTTTATTGTAGGCCTGTAATTCTTAGGAATAACTCACTGAAATCTGTCCGAACAAGAGTCTAGTAAACATCCCGGGTATGTTAAAATTTGAAACACGAAATCATAAATTATAATTTAATAGATAATCATAAAAAATAATAATATAATAATAATAAATTTAATTCAATAATATAATCAAACCAAAAACACGGAAATTTGAAATATAGCGCCAAGTTCGCACATCACTGAGCAAAGTCGCAAAATCGTTTTCAGTGTCTGATGATGAATTTCCCCACGAATCATTATCACTCAATTCTGCAAGTGGTTCTGATTTACTATCGCTGTTCTCTAGCTGGTCTAAAACCGCTTTTGACCTAAAGGGGCGCTTTTTGGACGCCATGGACATTTCTCAGTTTCCAGGCAGAAAGAACAGTAATAATGCAGGCAGGGCACAGGACAAAGCACTCGGGACAAAATGTATGTGAAATGGTTTTATACATTAATGTAATACTATGTGATTTTAGTGTATTGAGTGAATGTCACTTTTTGACATTTTTAAATTTCCAGCCGTTCTGTCCCCTGTACGTCCCGACGTCGCAGGGAATGGAACCTGGAAGACAGATGCCGGCATCGGCCAGAGGAGATGGCCGAGGACGCTGCAGGGGTGGACATCGTGGAAGGGCAGGACAAGGTAAGTGCAGAAGGGATCCCGGAGCAGCGCCGCATGGCAAGCCCGAGTGTAGCTCGGGGTTACCGCTTGTGGTGCTGAAACTTTACCCCGAGCTACACTCAGAAGGATGATGAAGAAGAAGAGGATGAAGAAGAAGAGGAAGAAGAAGAGGAAGAAGAAGAAGAGGAGGAAGAAGAAGAATTGCTGAAAAAGAAGAAGAGGATGAAGAAGAAGAAGAGGATGAAGAAGAGGAAGAAGAAGAAGAGGATGAAGAAGAAGAATAGGAAGAGGAAGAGGATGAAGAAGAAGAAGAGGATGAAGAAGAAGAGGAAGAAGAAGGGGATGATGAAGAAGAAGAGGATGAAGAAGAGGAAGAAGAAGAAGAGGAGGAAGAAGAATTGCTGAAAATTGCTTCAAAGTCATCTCAAAGTTGCTTCAAGTCGCATCAAAGTAGTACTCAGGTTGCCAGGGAGTCACCTGGCAAAGTCGCACTGTAAGTCGAGTGACTTTCAGGTCGCGGTAGTGTGAACTGAGACTATGGGCACAAGTCGGATAGAAGTTGCCTTGAAGTAGTGCAAGAACCTTTTCTAAAGTCGGAGCGACTTCAGTAGTGCTAATTAAGACAGCTCTCATTAACTAACATGGGATTTACATGTAATGCGACTTGAGGTCTCACAAGTCAGAGGCCAATTTGCGGTAGTGTGAACTGAGCCTAATGCAGGCCATAGATGGGTCGAAAATGGGCCGATTTTCGGATCATTAGTGGGCTAATTGTTCGGCCATTTTTCTGTGTATTTTGGCAGATTTTTTTTATCGGTAAAGTTGGAAAAAAAATCGGCCGATTTTGCCGATCGGCCGATTTTCGCGGCAATGATGGGCAAATCGAACGATCTTTTTACCGATAAAAAAATCTGCGCATGAGCAGTGACCTGCATGAGGAAGACAAAAAGAAGAAGAAAAAAGAGGAAGAGGATGCAGAAGAGAAAGAACAAGAAGAGGAACAAGAAGAAGAAAAAGAGGAAGAGGAAGAAGAAGAGGAAGAAGAGGATGAAGAAGAGAATGAAGAAGAAGAGGAGGAAGAAGAATAGGAAGAAGAAGAGGATGAAGAAGAAGAAGAGGATGAAGAAGAGGATGAAGAAGAGGATGAAGAAGAAGAGGATGAAGAAGAAGAAGAGGATGAAGAAGAGGAAGAAGAAGAGGAAGAAGAAGAAGAGGATGAAGAAGAGGAAGAGGATGAAGAGGAAGAAGAAGAAGCAGAAGAAGAAGAGGATAAAGAAGAAGAAGAAGAGGATGAAGAAGAGGAAGAAGAAGAGGAAGACGAAGAGGAAGAGAAGAGGAAGAAGAAGAGGATGAAGAAGAAAAATAGAAAGAAGAAGAGGATGAAGAAGAGGAAGAAGAAGAGGAGGAAGAAGAAGAAGAAGAGGATGAAGAAGAAGAAGAAGAAGAGGAAGAAGAAGAGGAAGAAGAAGAGGATGAAGAAGAGGATGAAGAAGAGGAAGAAGATGAAGAGGAAGAAGAAGGAGAAGAGGATAAAGAAGAAGAAGAAGATGAAGAAGAGGATGAAGAAGAGGAAGAAGAAGAGGATGAAGAAGAATAAGAGGATGAAGAAGAGGAAGAAGAAGAAGAGGAGGAAGAAGAAGAGGATGAAGAAGAGGATGAAGAAGAAGAAGAGGATGATGAAGAAGAAGAGGATGAAGAAGAGGAAGAAGGAGAAGAGGAGGAAGAAGAAGAATAGGAAGAAGAAGAGGATGAAGAAGAAGAAGAGGATGAAGAAGAGGACAAAAAAGAGGAAGTAGAAGAAGAAGCAGAGGATGAAGAAGAGGATGAAGAAGAAGAAGAGGATGAAGAAGAGGATGAAGAAGAAGAAGAGGATGAAGAAGAAGAGGATGAAGAAGAAGAAGAGGATGAAGAAGAAGAAGAAGAGGAAGGTGAAGAAGAGGATGAAGAAGAGGATGAAGAAGCTGAAGAAGAGGATGAAGAAGAGGATGAAGAAGAAGAGAAAGAAGAGGAAGAAGAAGAAGAGGATGAAGAAGAAGAGGAGGATGAAGAAGAAGAAGAAGAGGATGATGATGAAGAAGAGGATGATGAAGAAGAAGAGGATGAAAAAGTAGAAGAAACAGAAGAAGAAGAAGAAGAGGATGAAGAAGAGGAAGATGAAGAAGAGGAAGAAGAGGATGAAGAAGAAGAGGATGAAGAAGCAGAAGAGGAAGAAGAAGAAGAGGATGAAGAAGAAGAGGAATTCCAGTCTGGCAAAAAATGTCCCTGCAGAGAGCTCCGCTATTTCTTTGACAGTTCCTTGACATTTATAGCGGTTGCAACAATGTATCTATTTGTTTCCGAATAAAAACATCTGTATCCTAAATGTATACAAATAGATACATTGTTGCAACCACTATAAATGTCAAGGAACTGTCAAAGAAATAGCGAAGCTCTCTGCAGGGACACTTTTTGCCGGCTGTAGACGGAATGAAAATCGGCTGATTTTTTTTACCATTGCTGGTAACGTCGGCTGCTTGAACGACCGATTTTTCGTTTTTTAAAAAGAAAAATCGGCCGATTTTCAACCCATCTATGGCCTGCATTAGTCAGTGCAGTCCCTGCAGCGTATGTAATAATACAAAGGACAAAAGGTGACTAGAATACCAAGCAAAGGGAAGCTTCTTTCACAGGATATCAAAAACAACTAAGTTAAATGAAGTAAATACAAAATATCTCTTTCTAAATGTCAAATACTTAATGAAAATGGTATAAAAAAAAAAATCACACACATATATAAATACCCCTCTTTATGTTGTCTTATTTCTTGGTAGAAGAAGGGTATTTATAAATGTGTGTGATTTTTTTATACTATTTTCATTCAATAGTTGACACTTAGAAATATATTTTGTATTTATTTAAAGTATAACTAAAGGAAAAACTTTTTTTTTAGTTTTGGATAGGCTGGAGAGGTATTAGAACACCTATTAGGTTTAACTAAAGTAAATAGCAAGGAAGGGGACTCTAAGTGCGCCCTACGAACTCCGTTATGTATTAGGTTTAACTGTTCCCCTTTGGTTCTGCCCTTGGGGGCTAAGAATATGCATGCATCATACATACTAGGGGGATACAATTGGGGGAATCAATGGTGAAGAAGGATCTGGGGGTTCTGGTTGATCACAAGCTCTGGAATATGCAGTTCAGTTTTGGGCACCAATTCACAAAAAGAACATTGGGGAACTGGAGAAAGTGCAGAGAAGGGCAACCAAACTGATAAGAGGCATGGAGGAGCTCAGCTTTGAGGAAAGATTAGAGGAACTGAATTTATTCTCTCTTCAGAAGATTCAGAGATTCAGAGATTAAGGGGGGATATGATCAACATGTATAAATACATCAGTGGTTCATATAGTGAACTCGGTGTAGAGTTATTCACCCTGAGATCATCACACAGGACAAGGGGGCACTCTTTACGTCTGGAGGAAAAGAAATATAATCTCCAAACACAGAAAGGTTTCTTCAGAGTGAGAGCTCTGAAAATGTGGAATAGACTCCCTCAAGAGTTGGTTCTGGCCAGCTCAGTGGATTGCTTTAAAAAAAGGCCTGGATTCTTTCATTGATACACAGAAAATAACCGGATACTAACATTTATAGGTAAAGATGATCCAGAGAATATCCTATTGCCTCTCGGGGGATCAGGAAGGAATTTTTTTCCCTGCAGAAGCAAATTGGATCATGCTTTTCTGGTTTTTTTTTTGCCTTCCTCTGAATCAATGGTGGGCATAGGATTATAACTTTTTCTTTTTTTGCTTGAATTGGATGGACTTTTGTCTTTTTTCAGCCAGACTAACTATGTAACTAACCTATTTGTCCTATTTACCTTTAACATTGAAAGTGAAATGAAAAGAAAATCCAAACCCCCAAAAAAATAAACAAACAAAAAATGGACAGAGGTTCTAAGTCCCCATTACTCTATCCAAAATGAAAAAAAAAAATACGTTCTGCCTTTAGTTACACTTTCATACAGCCTTTCCCATCCTTTTCAATAGAGAGGAACCCTTGAAATAACTTTCCAGTCTCAGAGAAATCCTGCTAAAAATTACTATATCTACGACTCATGATATACAGTATCAGTGTAATGATCAGTGGGAAGAATGCTCCTAGCACTTGTGGTCACTGGGAAAAATTACCGGATATCGTATGCACTCTCCAGCGCCTCAGGATATGCACAGCCAAAAGGGAAGCCAAGGGTACCAGGACAGCGACAACCAAAGGAAATGTTCCAGGGGTGCAGCCCACCTGTTTTCTCTCTATCCACTGGGAAAAATTACCCCTTTATAGAGAGCTAAAAAGATCAATGATGTCAGTGAGAAGATATCTCTAAAAATAATTGTGAAAAAGTAAAGTGTCGCCACTACTTATCACATGTATTCTATATTCATGGGATTAGACCATTGTGATCCGCATGCACATTGTATAATGTTTGGAATGATTGGAAGGTTTTTTGCAGCAAATTATGTATATGCTTGTATATACACAAAACAAAGACTCTAAAAATCTGGCGAAATGACAGGAGAAAATAAATATATTTTACTACATGTAATGGGGTGTTATTTACTAAAGGCACATAGAGTGAGCACTTTGCAAGTTGTCCCAGAGCTTAGTAAATGAAGGGGAACTCTGCTGACTTCCATCATCCAATCATGTGCAAGCAAAAATGCTTTTTTTTTTCCTTTCATGCAATTGGGTATTCTTTGTAAAGTCAAGCTTTGCCTCATGTACTAAGCTGTGGAGCAACTTGCAAAGTGCACAGCCTATTTGTCTTAACGTAGAACTATAGGCAGAACTTTTTCTTTCCACTTTGGGTAGGGTATGAGAGGGTTAAAACCCCTAGCAGTGAGTTTTTTTTTGCCACCTGTGTCCCCATTGGAAGATTTGCCCTCTATTACCTTTCTGCTGACAACACTAAATGTGTGATTTCCTTTTACGTTCACTTTCAATGATAATGGTAAACAGGACTTTCCCTAAGGCTAGGTTCACACCTATGCAGGTTACGTTTGATGCGTTTCTGCATTGCGTTTTTGCTGCGTTTTTGATGTGTTTTGCAGGGATTTTTTTTTCTTGTTGCTAGGCAGATTTTAAATACAAAATGCATCAAAACACAGCAAAAACACAATACATGCTTATCTGCAGCACTCCCATTGAAGTCTATAGGACCAAAAATGCAACGTTTTGCGTTAAAAAAAGTTTCCAAAAAACGCACCAGGGGAAAATGCAGAGATGTGAACCTGTCCCATCAGAAAAAATGTTAAATGGACTGTACTACGTTTCTGCAAAACGCTGCAGAAAACGTTTAGGTGTGAACCTAGGGTAATGGGGACACAGACAGCAATAAAAATCTGACAGGTGTCGTAATCCACCTCCACTCTATCCAAAAAAAAAAAAAAAAAGTTTTTCCTTTCGTAAATCAACCCCAATGATTTCCATGTTTAGGTTTCTATGCATTGCTGTTGAGAGAACTGATCCTAAACACTGAGACTACTCAAAATTGCCTATTATATTTTTACATTTCTTAAATACCGCATGCCTGGACCACAACCTAATTACTGCATACATTTAATTATTTATTTCCTTCTGTGAATTGAGTTTAACATCTTTTCATATGGTATTCACCAAGCATTTTGAGCGTTTTTGTGGTAAATAGCGCAGAACAGTATAGTGATTTGACAGTTTCGAGATCACTTGCAATATTTAGGCAAAATGTGTCCGGACACCTAAATACCACATGCGATCTGCTTCTGTGACTATAATATATATTATATACCTCAGTGACTGATTAAGAATTTTTATTAAAGTGACTTATCACAGCAGGGAAAAAGTGTTGCAATCAATACATCTAAGAAAACTGCTTTTTCACACATCATTAGTTGGGATTGGTCCTTTGTTAAGTCCATAAGTAACATGAAAACCAAGAGAAGATGGGTCATGCAACACTGGTCCAAAGCATATGTGCCTATCAGCTCAAACTGACATTCATTTCATTCATTAGTTAATGAATTAAATAATTAAGCAGCTTATAAAGGCTTTTAGTATTTGAACATTTTCAGGTCAGAGTCTTGAATTCAGTCCAATTAGAGCACTGCACCACAATATGAAACAAACTACCCCCAAAATGACTCCCAAAAAGGTTTTAAAATGGTTATAAATGCAGGAATGCTTTAGCAGCTATTGAAAGCATTTGGCTGTATAATGAGCTGCCAGCAGGTGCCTGTGTCACATACACACCAGCAATGGCTAGATTTCCTATGCCCAGGACCAGATCTAGCCTGTCCAATGTGGGGGTGCAGTAAAAAATGTCAGGGGGCAGAGGATGGGAGGTCAGCAGGGCAGAGGACAGGGGTCACTGCTGGGAGAGCAGAAGACAGGGGTCACTGCTGGCATGGCAGAGGACAGGGATCACTGCTGGCTGGGCAGAGGACAGGGATCACTGCTGGGAGGGCAGAAGACAAGGGTCACTGCTGGCATGGCAGAAGACAGGGGTCACTGCTGGCAAGGCAGAGGACAGGGGTCACTGCATGCAAGGCAGAGGACAGGGATCACTGCTGGCTGGGCAGAGGACAGGGGTCATTGCTGGCTGGGCAGAGGACAGGGATTACTGCTGGATGGGCAGAGGACAGGGATCCCTGCTGGCAGGGTAGAGGACAGGGGTCACTGCTGGGAGGGCAGGAGACAGGGGTCACTGCTGGCATGGGAGAGGATAAGGATCACTGCTGGCTGGACAGAGGACAGGGGTCATTGCTGGGAGGGCAGGAGACAGGGGTCACTGCTGGCATGGCAGAGGATAGGGATCACTGCTGGCAGAGGACAGGGGTCACTGCTGGCATGGCAGAGGACAGGGGTCACTGCTGGCATGGCAGAGGACAGGGGTCACTGCTGGCATGGCAGAGGAAAGGGGTCACTGCTGGCAAGGCAGAGGAAAGGGATCACTGCTGGCTGGGCAGAGGAAAGGGATCACTGCTGGCAAGGCAGAGGAAAGGGATCACTGCTGGCTGGGCAGAAGACAGGGGTCACTGATGGCTGGGCAGAGGAAAGGGATCACTGCTGGCTGGGCAGAAGACAGGGGTCACTGCTGGCTGGCAGAGGATGGGGCACAGCTCCTTCTCCCTTCCCTGCACTGCAAACAGCCTGGGCACAGGCAGCAGAGCCCCTCCTCCCCACACAACCAGTATAGTGTCAGTCAAGGAAAGTATACCGTCAAGCTAGGGTGGTAAAGTAACAGACTGGGGTGGTAAAGTGTCAGATTAGAGCAGCATAGTCACAGGTTAGGTTTGGTTTTTGCTGGGGCACAAATAAAATCTGGGGGGGGCATAGCCCACCCCAGTACCCCCATAGATCCGCTTATGCCACTGCGCATTGGGAGTGGTTCACATTGGTGTCAGTGAGAGTGGTTCACATTGGTGTCAGTGAGAGTGGTTCACATTGGTGTCAGTGAGAGTGGTTCACATTGGTGTCAGTGGGAGTGGTTCACATTGGTGTCAGTGGGAGTAGTTCACATTGGTGTCAGGGGTGGTTCACAATGGTGTCAGTGGGAGTGGTTCACATTGGTGTCAGTGAGAGTGGTTCCCACTGGTGTTAGTGAGAGTGGTTCACATTGGTGTCAGTGAGAGTGGTTCACATTGGTGTCAGTGGGAGTAGTTCACATTGGTGTCAGTGGGAGTAGTTCACATTGGTGTCAGGGGTGGTTCACAATGGTGTCAGTGGGAGTGGTTCACATTGGTGTCAGTGAGAGTGGTTCCCACTGGTGTTAGTGAGAGTGGTTCACATTGGTGTCAGTGAGAGTGGTTCACATTGGTGTTGGTGAGAGTGGTTCACACTGGTGTCAGTGGGAGTAGTTCACATTGGTGTCAGGGGTGGTTCACAATGGTGTCAGTGAGAGTGGTTCACATTGGTGTCAGTGGGAGTAGTTCACATTGGTGTCAGTGAGAGTGGTTCACATTGGTGTCAGTGGGAGTAGTTCACATTGGTGTCAGTGAGAGTGGTTTTCCACTGCTGTTGGTGAGAGTGGTTCACATTGGTGTCAGTGAGAGTGGTTCACATTGGCATCAGTGAGAGTGGTTCACATTGGCGTCAGTGAGAGTGGTTCACATTGGTGTCAGTGGGAGTAGTTCACATTGGTGTCAGGGGTGGTTCAGAATGGTGTCAGTGAGAGTGGTTCACATTGGTGTCAGTGGGAGTAGTTCACATTGGTGTCAGTGGGAGTGGTTCACATTGGTGTCAGTGGGAGTGGTTCACATTGGTGTCAGTGAGAGTGGTTCACATTGGTGTCAGTGGGAGTAGTTCACATTGGTGTCAGGGGTGGTTCCCACTGGTGTTAGTGAGAGTGGTTCACATTGGTGTCAGTGGGAGTAGTTCACATTGGTGTCAGTGACAGTGGTTCACATTGGTGTTGGTGAGAGTGGTTCACATTGGTGTCAGTGGGAGTAGTTCACATTGGTGTCAGGGGTGGTTCAAAATGGTGTCAGTGAGAGTGGTTCACATTGGTGTCAGTGGGAGTAGTTCACATTGGTGTCAGTGGGAGTAGTTCACATTGGTGTCAGTGGGAGTAGTTCACATTGGTGTCAGTGGGAGTAGTTCACATTGGTGTCAGTGAGAGTGGTTCACATTGGTGTCAGTGGGAGTAGTTCACACTAGCGTTAGTGAGAGTGGTTCACATTGGTGTCAGTGGGAGTAGTTCACATTGGTGTCAGTGAGAGTGGTTCCCACTGGTGTTGGTGAGAGTGGTTCACATTGGTGTCAGTGAGAGTGGTTCACATTGGTGTTGGTGAGAGTGGTTCACATTGGTGTCGGTGGGAGTAGTTCACATTGGTGTCGGTGAGAGTGGTTCACATTGGTGTCAGTGGGAGTAGTTCACATTGGTGTCAGTGAGAGTGGTTCCCACTGGTGTTGGTGAGAGTGGTTCACATTGGTGTCAGTGGGAGTAGTTCACATTGGTGTCAGGGGTGGTTCAGAATGGTGTCAGTGAGAGTGGTTCACATTGGTGTCAGTGGGAGTAGTCCACATTGGTGTCAGTGAGAGTGGTTCACATTGGTGTCAGTGAGAGTGGTTCACATTGGTGTCAGTGGGAGTAGTTCACATTGGTGTCAGTGAGAGTGGTTCACATTGGTGTCAGTGGGAGTAGTTCACACTGGCATTAGTGAGAGTGGTTCACATTGGTGTTAGTGAGAGTGGTTCACATTGGTGTCAGTGGGAGTAGTTCACATTGGTGTCAGTGAGAGTGGTTCACATTGGTGTCAGTGGGAGTAGTTCACATTGGTGTCAGGGGTGGTTCACAATGGTGTCAGTGAGAGTGGTTCACATTGGTGTCAGTGGGAGTAGTTCACATTGGTGTCAGTGAGAGTGGTTCACATTGGTGTCAGTGAGAGTGGTTCACATTGGTGTCAGTGAGAGTGGTTCACATTGTGGTTCACATTGGTGTCAGTGGGAGTAGTTCACACTGGCGTTAGTGAGAGTGGTTCACATTGGTGTCAGTGAGAGTGGTTCACATTGGTGTCAGTGGGAGTAGTTCACATTGGTGTCAGGGGTGGTTCAGAATGGTGTCAGTGAGAGTGGTTCACATTGGTGTCAGTGGGAGTAGTCCACATTGGTGTCAGTGAGAGTGGTTCACATTGGTGTCAGTGAGAGTGGTTCACATTGGTGTCAGTGGGAGTAGTTCACATTGGTGTCAGTGAGAGTGGTTCACATTGGTGTCAGTGGGAGTAGTTCACACTGGCATTAGTGAGAGTGGTTCACATTGGTGTTAGTGAGAGTGGTTCACATTGGTGTCAGTGGGAGTAGTTCACATTGGTGTCAGTGAGAGTGGTTCACATTGGTGTCAGTGGGAGTAGTTCACATTGGTGTCAGGGGTGGTTCACAATGGTGTCAGTGAGAGTGGTTCACATTGGTGTCAGTGGGAGTAGTTCACATTGGTGTCAGTGAGAGTGGTTCACATTGGTGTCAGTGAGAGTGGTTCACATTGGTGTCAGTGAGAGTGGTTCACATTGTGGTTCACATTGGTGTCAGTGGGAGTAGTTCACACTGGCTTTAGTGAGAGTGGTTCACATTGGTGTCAGTGAGAGTGGTTCACATTGGTGTCAGTGGGAGTAGTTCACATTGGTGTCAGTGAGAGTAGTTCACATTGGTGTCAGTGAGAGTGGTTCACATTGTGGTTCACATTGGTGTCAGTGGGAGTAGTTCACATTGGTGTCAGTGAGAGTGGTTCACATTGGTGTCAGTGAGAGTGGTTCACATTGGTGTCAGTGGGAGTGGTTCACATTGGTGTCAGTGGGAGTGGTTCACATTGGTGTCAGTGAGAGTGGTTCACATTGGTGTCAGTGGGAGTAGTTCACATTGGTGTCAGTGACAGTGGTTCACATTGGTGTTGGTGAGAGTGGTTCACATTGGTGTCAGTGGGAGTAGTTCACATTGGTGTCAGGGGTGGTTCACAATGGTGTCAGTGAGAGTGGTTCACAATGGTGTCAGTGAGAGTGGTTCACATTGGTGTCAGTGAGAGTGGTTCACATTGGTGTCAGTGGGAGTAGTTCACATTGGTGTCAGTGAGAGTGGTTCCCACTGGTGTTAGTGAGAGTGGTTCACATTGGTGTCAGTGAGAGTGGTTCACATTGGTGTCGGTGAGAGTGGTTCACATTGGTGTCGGTGGGAGTAGTTCACATTGGTGTCGGTGAGAGTGGTTCACATTGGTGTCAGTGGGAGTAGTTCACATTGGTGTCAGTGAGAGTGGTTCCCACTGGTGTTGGTGAGAGTGGTTCACATTGGCGTCGGTGAGAGTGGTTCACATTGGTGTCAGTGAGAGTGGTTCACATTTGTGTCAGTGGGAGTAGTTCACATTGGTGTCAGGGGTGGTTCAGAATGGTGTCAGTGAGAGTGGTTCACATTGGTGTCAGTGGGAGTAGTTCACATTGGTGTCAGTGGGAGTGGTTCACATTGGTGTCAATGAGAGTGGTTCACATTGGTGTCAGTGGGAGTAGTTCACATTGGTGTCAGGGGTGGTTCACAATGATGTCAGTGAGAGTGGTTCACATCGGTGTCAGTGGGAGTAGTCCACATTGGTGTCAGTGAGAGTGGTTCACATTGGTGTCAGTGAGAGTGGTTCACATTGGTGTCAGTGAGAGTGGTTCACATTGGTGTCAGTGGGAGTAGTTCACATTGGTGTCAGTGAGAGTGGTTCACATTGGTGTCAGTGGGAGTAGTTCACACTGGCATTAGTGAGAGTGGTTCACATTGGTGTTAGTGAGAGTGGTTCACATTGGTGTCAGTGGGAGTAGTTCACATTGGTGTCAGTGAGAGTGGTTCACATTGGTGTCAGTGGGAGTAGTTCACATTGGTGTCAGGGGTGGTTCACATTGGTGTCAGTGGGAGTAGTTCACATTGGTGTCAGTGGGAGTGGTTCACATTGGTGTCAGTGAGAGTGGTTCACATTGGTGTCAGTGAGAGTGGTTCACATTGGTGTCAGTGAGAGTGGTTCACATTGGTGTCAGTGAGAGTGGTTCACATTGGTGTCAGTGAGAGTGGTTCACATTGTGGTTCACATTGGTGTCAGTGGGAGTAGTTCACACTGGCGTTAGTGAGAGTGGTTCACATTGGTGTCAGTGAGAGTGGTTCACATTGGTGTCAGTGAGAGTGGTTCACATTGGTGTCAGTGAGAGTGGTTCACATTGGTGTCAGTGGGAGTAGTTCACATTGGTGTCAGTGAGAGTGGTTCACATTGTGGTTCACATTGGTGTCAGTGGGAGTAGTTCACATTGGTGTCAGTGAGAGTGGTTCACATTGGTGTCAGTGAGAGTGGTTCACATTGGTGTCAGTGGGAGTGGTTCACATTGGTGTCAGTGAGAGTGGTTCACATTGGTGTCGGTGAGAGTGGTTCACATTGGTGTCGGTGAGAGTGGTTCACATTGGTGTCAGTGGGAGTAGTTCACATTGGTGTCAGGGGTGGTTCACAATGGTGTCAGTGAGAGTGGTTCACATTGGTGTCAGTGGGAGTAGTTCACATTGGTGTCAGTGAGAGTGGTTCCCACTGGTGTTGGTGAGAGTGGTTCACATTGGTGTCGGTGAGAGTGGTTCACATTGGTGTCGGTGAGAGTGGTTCACATTGGTGTCAGTGGGAGTAGTTCACATTGGTGTCAGGGGTGGTTCACAATGGTGTCAGTGAGAGTGGTTCACATTGGTGTCAGTGGGAGTGGTTCACATTGGTGTCAGTGGGAGTGGTTCACATTGGTGTCAGTGAGAGTGGTTCACATTGGTGTCAGTGGGAGTAGTTCACATTGGTGTCAGGGGTGGTTCACAATGGTGTCAGTGAGAGTGGTTCACATTGGTGTCAGTGGGAGTAGTTCACATTGGTGTCAGTGAGAGTGGTTCACATTGGTGTCAGTGAGAGTGGTTCACATTGGTGTCAGTGGGAGTAGTTCACATTGGTGTCAGGGGTGGTTCACAATGGTGTCAGTGAGAGTGGTTCACATTGGTGTCAGTGAGAGTGGTTCACATTGGTGTCAGTGGGAGTGGTTCACATTGGTGTCAGTGAGAGTGGTTCACATTGGTGTCAGTGGGAGTGGTTCACATTGGTGTCAGTGGGAGTAGTTCACATTGGTGTCAGGAGTGGTTCACAATGGCGTCAGTGAGAGTGGTTCACATTGGTGTCAGTGGGAGTGGTTCACATTGGTGTCAGTGGGAGTGGTTCACATTGGTGTCAGTGGGAGTAGTTCACATTGGTGTCAGGAGTGGTTCACAATGGCGTCAGTGGGAGTGGTTCACACTGGCGTCAGTGGGAGTGGTTCACATTGGTGTCAGTGAGAGTGGTTCACATTGGTGTCAGTGGGAGTAGCAAGTGCCCCGTTTATTTTGTTCTCAATGGCACCCACTGACATCAGCATTATGTACATAGGTAGACTGCTCTCCCACTAGAAAGAGCATGCTATTCTCACTTACCTGCAAGGGCTGATCAAGAGCTGGTTTTCCAGCATGACCATTTGATAGGAGCTGGTCCTTAGACCGGCTTCTTTTAAACAGAGAAGTGTACACACATGCCGGTTGGTTCAACATGAACAGACAACTGCCTTAAGATGTAGCATGTGCCTCATGTGAGTAATAAAGTAACAGGTTAACCACTTGCCCTCCAGAGGATTTACCCCCCTTCCTGACCAGGCCATTTTTTTGCAATACAGTGCTGTGTTAATTTAATTGACAATTGCTCGGTCATGCAACGCTGTACATAAATTAAATTTCTGTCCTTTTTTCCCCACAAATAGAGCTTTATTTTGGTGATATTTGATTACCTGTGCATTTTTTATTTTTTGCTTTATACACAAAAAGAGACCAACAATTTTGAAAAAAACCTATATTTTTTTCTTTTTGCTATAAAATATATCCAGTAAAAAAATTAAAAAAAAAAAAATTTGTCATAAATTTAGGTCAAAATGTATTTTGCTGCATGTCTTTGCTAAACAAAAATCTCAATACGTGTAAATTCATTGGTTTACGTGAAAGATATAGCGTTTACAAATGGCGGTATATACAGTATACTGGAATTTTTATTTTATTATACTAGTAATGGTGGCAATCAGCGACATATTATGGGACTGCGGGTTTACGGCAGGCATTATGACACTGGAGGGGGAACTGACTAACTGCCCCTGACATCCCCAGTGACACTAATACAGTGATCAGTGCTAATAAAAATCACTGAGACTGTACTAATGACACTGGGCAGGAAGGGGTTAAAATCTGGGGTGATCAAAGGGTTAACTGTGTGCTATGTGTGTTTTACTAGGGAAACAAGCTGCTTTGTGTTGCTCTGCTGTGCAGAGCAATATAAAGCAGCCTGTTCGTGCTGGCGGGAGAGATCTGTATTGTTCACATACAAACCTCTCCCCTGTCAGCTCCGCTGACTATCACTAAGTCCCAGTCGAGAATCGGCGGCTGAAATCCAGTGATTGACATGCCGAGAAGCCAATAACGGCACGGGTAGGGAGCGTGCACACATGCCCCTACCCGAAAATACAAAATCATATATATATATATACACGTGATTTTGCGCATCCCTGCCGCCCTGTAGCAGTACTTCTGCTACAGGTCAGTTGGGAAGTGGTTAAGGAGGTATTGAGCCCCAAAACTAAGATGTAAGTTACTGCAGCTTACCAATCATTAGATGTGGTGGTGGCATTTGTTTTCTTTTTTTTTAGGCTTTTTTCCTCTTTATTTTCACTGGTGATCTGGCCAGTAACACATTTTCTCTTTTAGGGTGTCTGCATTCTGGGTGACGTAGTAAAGCAGACAGACTAGCAGATTTAGTCCTCATGCACTCTGGACATTTTGATAACGCTGGTAACGTTAACTGTGTAAATTCACGTTAAAAACATGAGTTTTTCTGCTTTTGTTTAGCATTTGTACATTGGCGTTTAGCGGATTTTGTTGCATTTTTCCGTGTTTGCGGTATTTTGTAGTTTTTAGTGTTTTTTTCTTTTATTCCCCCCCCAAAAAAAAATTTTTTTGGTCAATAAAGTCCAAATCCACCGGTTGGCGACATTTTACCAAATTTTACCATGGTTTTCAGCATTAGAGCATTTTTACAGCACATAAACTCCAGAAACCCACTAGTCCTGGGGTTTTTTCCAGCCAAAAAATTTTGATTATAGTCTATGTGTGCATGGACACATAGGATAACATTCTGGGGGGTTTACTGGCTGTAGAAAAAAACACCAAAAGCCAAAAACAGCAGCTGTAAAAACATCCAGTGTGCATGAGGATGCTGCTTGTTGAAGAGCATTTTATCAAGTGAGGGTATTAGGGCTCCATCTAGTGGGCCTACAAGGTGTAGCATGTATAAGCCTTCCACAAAATGCAGACAGCGGAGATATTGGGGTTACTAAAAGAAAATAGGCTGTTCTCTTTGCACAGGAATCTTTCTTTAGTTTAGTGAATATGGTGATAACTCGTTTTGCAAAGAATACTCAATCACATGCAGAAAAACAAAATAACACCATTATTTTTACTTGTACGTGATTGGATGAGAGCTTTACCCCATTCTCTAAGCTAAAGGGAAATTTCCTTGCAAAATAAGATTTTGCATATTTGCTATGCGTATATTAACACAGTAAGTCCATTCTGGTTGTACAATATTTTTGGGATTGTTTTCCAGGAGTGGGTGGTGTCATAACATAGCATTTCAGACCTATGTGGGCAGCACAACTAAATGGTTAGCACTTCCACCTGACAGCACTAGGGCTGTTGGTTCAAATCCCAACCATGGCACCACCTGCCTGGAGTTTGCATGTTCTCCCTGTGCCTGCATGGGTTTTCTCCAGGTGCTCTGGTGTCCTCCCACACTCCAAAGACATGCCGGTAGGTTAATTAGATCCTGTCTAAATTGGCCCTAGTATGTGTATGTATGAATGTAAGTTAGGGACCTTAGATTGTACGCCTCTTGAGGGTTAGGAACTGATGTGAATGTACAATATATATGTAAAGTGCTGTGTAAAGCGACTGCACTATATACTGTAATAATAATGTCCGACTTGGAGATTAGATATGTTTTTCCTTGACGGTTAATTAGGAGTTTGGTAGCGGAGCTCCATATATAGATAACCTTGTTGTTGAGTGAGTTTGTTGATGGCAGAAGTGTTTTCCTGCTTTGTATAGTATGTTGTGAAAGGTCAGTGAATAAAGTGATTCCAGTTAATTTCCTTCTAAGGGATTTTTATTCCTGGCAACTGATATTTCTTCTTTCTTTTGGTACTTATATAGCACTGCCAAATTACACAGTGCTTTACATAAATTGTACATTCACATCAGCACCTAACCCTCAAGAGGTGTACAATCTAAGGTCCCTAACTCACATTCATACATACACATACTAGGGACAATTTAGACAGGAGCCAATTAACCTACCAGCATGTCTTTGGAGTGTGGAAGAAACCAGAGGAAACCCACACAGGCACAGGGAGAACATGCAAACTCCAGGCAGGTGGAGCCATGGTTGGGATTTGAACCAACAACCCTAGTACTGCCAGGTGGAAGTGCTAACCAGTTAACCACTGTGCTGCTCATGATGATAGCAGCTTCTTCAATGTGGTAAAAGTACATCCTTGATGGGACATCTCTGGGAAATTGATGCAATAAAAAATTTAATTTTGCGCTCTGTCAGAAATCAATTGATCATCTTTGGTGTTTGGGGGCAGCTCCTGTAGGACTTGAAGGATACATTTCAGAAGTGCAGATTAGGACACTGTCTCTGAGATGCCACATGTCATATTTTTTACATAGAACTGTCTTCTAGGTCAGTAGGTTTAGTTTTCAGATTGTGTCTTATTCATTGTGCAAATCTACTAGGGAACAACATGTTCAGGAAAATTCACCTGTTTTATTCTCCAGGCGAATTCTTCTGTAAAGCTCTCCAAGTTCACATTTTGATGCAGGGAATTTTGCAATAAAAATTAACAGGAAAGAGTCCAGGGTGTTGTGAAAAAAGGATTTTTTTCTAAATGGTCTAGAGCTGTGCCCCAGAGCTTAGTTCTGTTGCCAAATCTTGTTTACCTTTTTTTACATGATGAATAAGTTGGCATTAACAATGCAACCTCAAAGGTATGCAGGGAAATAACTGAAAAAAAAAATCAAATCAAATAAATACTGTACATACACACACACACACGCGCATTTATATATACAGTGGGGATCGAAAGTTTGGGCACCCCAGCTAAAAATTTGTATTAATGTGCATAAAGAAGCCAAGGAAAGATGGAAAAATCTCCAAAAGGCATCAAATTACAGATTAGACATTCTTATAATATGTCAACAAAAGTTAGATTTTATTTCCATCATTTACACTTTCAAAATAACAGAAAACAAAAAAATGGCGTCTGCAAAAGTTTGGGCACCCTGCAGAGTTAATATCTTGTACTGCCCCCTTTGGCAAGTATCACAGCTTGTAAACGCTTTTTGTAGCCAGCCAGGAGTCTTTCAATTCTCTTTTGAGGTATCTTTGCCCATTCTTCCTTACAAAAGTCTTCCAGTTCTTTGAGATTTCTGGGCTGTCTGTCACGCACTGCTCTTTTAAGGTCTATCCATAGATTTTCAATTATGTTGAGGTCAGGAGATTGTGAAGGCCATGGCAAAACCTTCAGTTTACGCCTCTTGATGTAATCCCCCGTGGATTTCGAGGTGTGTTTAGGATCATTATCCATTTGTAGAAGCCATCCTCTCTTTAACTTCAGCTTTTTCACAGATGGCATCAAGTTACCATCCAAAATTTGCTGAAATTTTATTGAATCCATTTTTCCTTCTACTCGTGAGATGTTCCCTGTGCCACTGGCTGCAACACAACCCCAAAGCATGATTGATCCAACCCCATGCTTAACAGTTGGACAGAGGTTCTTTTCATTAAATTCTGTGCCCCTTCTTCTCCAAACGTACCTTTGCTCATTCCGGCCAAAAAGTTCAATTTTAACCTCATCGGTTCACAGAACTTGTTTCCAAAATGCATCAGGCTTGTCTATATGTTCATTTGCAAAGTTCAAACGATGATTTTTGTGGTGAGGACGTAGAAGAGGTTTTCTTCTGATGACTCTTCCATGAAGACCATATTTGTACAAGTATCTCTTTATAGCGGAATAGTGTACCACAACTCCAGTGTCTGCCAGATCTTTCTGGAGGGATCGTGCAGTCAAACGTGGGTTTTGAATTGTTTTTCTCACAATCCTGCGAGCTGTTCTGTCTGATATTTTTCTTGGTCTTCCAGATCTTGCTTTAACTTCCACTGTTCCTGATGACTGCCATTTCTTAATTACATTCCGAACAGAGGATATTGACATCTGAAAACGCTTTGCTATCTTCTTATAGCCTTCTCCAGCTTTGTGAGCGTCAACTATTTTCAGTTTCAGTTTTCTAGACAACTGCTTAGAAGAACCCATGGTGCTGATTGTTGGGGCAAGGTCAGATGAGTCTGGGCATTTAAAACCTTTGAGATTGACATCACCTGGTCTTCCCAGATAATGATTGAGAACAATCCATGACACTGGCAGGTCTCAGCTTGGCAAAGGGGGCAGTGCATGCTATAAATTCTGCAGGGTGCCCAAACTTTTGCAGACGCCATTTTTTTGTTTTCTGTTATCTTGAAAGTGTAAATGATGGAAATAAAATCTAACTTTTGTTGACATATTATAAGAATGTCTAATCTGTAATTTGATGCCTTTTGGAGATTTTTCCATCTTTCCTTGGCTTCTTTATGCACATTAATACAAATTTTTAGCTGGGGTGCCCAAACTTTCTATTCCCACTGTATATATATATATATATATATATATATATATATATATATATATATATATATACACACAGGGCTGCTGTCAGAAATCATGGGGCCCTGTACGGCCTACCTGATGGGGCCCCTGAACCCTGCCCCTGACCCCACACCCTGAGGGAGGATAGAGATGGGGGAGGGAGGTGAGAAAGGGGGATGTGAGAGAGGGTGAGAGGAAGAGATGAGAGTAACAGGGGAGCTAGAGAAGGAAGGGGGAGAGATGAGAGGGAGGGGGTGAGAGAAGGAAGGGGCTGGTGAGAGAGAGGTGGGTGAGAGAGTGGGGGAAGAGGTTGGAAGTGAAATAGGAGGGTGAGAGAGGGGGTAAGAGAGAGAGGGGGGCTGAGGTGAGAAAGGGTGGGGGGTGAGTGAGAGGGAGGGTGAGAGGGAGAGAGAGAGGGGGGTGAGAGGGAGAGAGAGAGGGAAGGAGAGAGGGAGAGGGGGTGAGAGAGATGGGGTCAGAGAGAGAGGGGGGAGTGAAAGAGGGGGGGGTGAGAGGGAGAGAGAGGGGGGTGAGAGACAGAGAGGGGGGGGTGAAAGAGAGAGAGAGAGAGAGAGAGAGAGAGAGAGAGAGAGTGGGGTGTGAGAGGGAGAGGGAGGGAGGGGTAAGAGCTATATGGCAGATGAGATTTATTAAAGAAAAGCAATAAAATATACATTCAAGTTGCTCACTAGGGAAGGAACCTCTGGAGGAATTAAGGATGGAAAAGGATCAGGGGGTCCTAGTAGATCACAGACTCGGCAAAAGCATGCAACATCACACTGTGGCATGCAAGGCTAGTATACTATTAGCATGCATTAAATTATAATTATTTAAGAGATAATAAGATAATAAGAGTTAAGTTTTAGTCACCAATCCTCAGGAAGGATGTGATGGAACTGGAGAGAGTTCAGGGAAGAGCACCAAAACTAAGAGGGGTCTGGAGGTCATCAGTTTGGAACAACTACAAAACATAAATGTATGTTCCCTGGCACTCAACAGGGAACATGATGACAATATACAAATCTTTCAAAGGTGACTGAGGTATTGGGACAATGAAGTTGGCCAGGAAGCGGTTTAAGGGGTTCATTGCTGGCAGAGCAGAAAAGATATAAAGCTTTCGTCCACAGTTAGTAGGGTCAGTGGAAAGTTTAACTTTAAAAAAACTCTCCTGACATCCTCATGGTGCTGCAGTGCAGTAATAACAGCCAGGTTTTGTGGTTCCAATCTTGCCTCGTGCTGCTTATACTGTATATATCTCTGGAGGTGCTGTGAGTTTAAGCCCCTTAGGAAGAGATTGTTGAGTATGCTGTGCCCCATATTAAATGAGAATGTGGCTATTGCAGTTGCTAGCTATGATGGAACAATTTTTCTTTTTTTTTATCAGGAAAAAAAAAATATTTCATATTACTATTTGTGTGTTTTGACATGTTTACTCTATTTTAATATCACCGGTTATAAAAAGCCAATGGTTTACAAAGTAAAGAGTTCAAGCTGAAACTTACACAAGAGAAAGGAGTACAGCAGTGATTCATCCTCCATCTGAGATTTCAATCAGACAAAGCGAGCCTCAAGGTAACAGCTTCTGCAGTGCTTTCTCTTTGGATAATCATAGTGCTTTGGGAATCTTTTCTCAAATATAAACTGTTTATTTTCTTATGTTTATTGTTGATGTAAAATAAAAACTGTATACATATAGTAAAAAACTTATATTAAACATCAGTTTAACCACCTCAATACTAGACACGTTTACCCCCTTCCTACCCAGACTAATATTCAGCTTTCAGTGCTCTCACATTTTGAATGACAATTACTCAGTCATGCTACATTGTTCCCAAACTAAATTTGTATAATTTTTTTCACGCAAATAGAGCTTTCTTTTGGTGGTATTTATTCACTATTATTTTTTTTTGCGATTTAAGCAAAAAAAGCTAACATTTAGAAAAAAACCCACAATATTTTCTAGTTTCTGTTTTAACCACTTCCAGTCTGGACACTTTTACCCCCTTCCTGTTCAGGCCAATTTTCAGCTATCAGTGCTATCACACTTTGAATGACAATTGCGCGGTCATGCAACATTGTACCCATATGAACCCTGGCAGACCGACAGCACTAAACGCCTCAAACGTCGCAGTCGAGCACTGGAGAGACTGTGGCGCAAAACCAGGTCCCCTCATACTTTCTCCCTCTACAAATCTGCATTTCTTATCTACACCTCCTCCCTCCAAGCCGCCAAGCAGGCCTACTTTGTTAACCTAATAAACACCCTCTCCTCCTGCCCCCGCCGACTCTTCTCCACCTTCTACTCCCTGCTCTCCCCCCCCCCATCTCCACTCAGTACCTCTCTCACCGCCCACGAGATTGCCACCCATTTCCACAACAAGATTGACGCTATCCGTAAGGACATCGTCAACTTGCAATCTACCTCCCCACCTAGCCTCCTCGCCCCCGTCACCCCTTCATCTCCCCCCTCCTCTGCCCTCACAACCGCACTGCCCCCCTCCTCTCCCAATGCCCCGCCCACCATAACCCCCCCCGCACTGCACTCCCTGAGCCCTGTCACTACTGAGGAAGTCGCCAAAGTCCTCTCAAAAGCCCGCCTCACTACCTGCCCCCTGGACCCTATCCCCTCTCAACTCCTCCGGTCACCCCCCTCTTCCCTCATCCGCTCCCTCACCCACATCTTCAATCTCTCCCTCTCTACTGGCGTATTCCCCTCCCCCCTAAAGCACGCGCATATCACCCCCATCCTCAAAAAGCCCTCCCTGGATCCCGCGGACCCCAACAACCTCAGACCCATCTCCCTGCTGCCACTCACCTCCAAGCTCCTTGAACGCATAGTCTACGATCGCCTAAGCGCCCACCTTACAGACAATAACCTCCTTGACCCTCTACAGTCTGGCTTCCGTCCCCTACACTCCACTGAAACTGCCCTCCTCAAAATCACTAACGACCTACTCAACGCCAAAGCCAAGGGCGACTACTCTGTCCTCCTTCTCCTGGACCTCTCTGCGGCCTTCGACACAGTTGACCACCCCCTCCTCCTTAATAAACTACTCTCACTTGGCATCGGAGATACTGCTCTCTCTTGGTTCTCATCCTACCTATCCCGACGCTCCTTCAGTGTCACCTACAATGGTGCCACCTCCCCCTCCCTCCCCCTCTCTGTTGGGGTCCCCCAAGGCTCTGTCCTTGGACCCCTTCTCTTCTCCATCTACACCTCCTCCCTGGGCAAACTCATACAATCTCACGGCTTCAACTATCACCTCTATGCTGACGACACCCAAATCTACCTCTCCACCCCTCACCTCACCCCCACTATCTCCGCCCGCATCACTCACCTCCTAAATGACATCTCAGACTGGATGTCGCTACATTTCCTCAAGCTCAACCTCTCCAAAACCGAGCTCCTCATCTTTCCCCCTGCCAACACCCCCCCCCATCCTATCCATCATCACCAACAACTCCACTATCACTCCCGCCCGCCCCGCAAGCCAAAGTCCTTGGCGTCATTCTTGACGCGAACCTCTCCCTCCAACCGCATGTCAAATCACTCACAAACACATGCAGGCTCCATCTTCACAACATTGCCAAGATACGCTCCTTCCTCACCCCAGACACCACCAAACTTCTAGTACACTCCCTCATCATCTCACGCCTTGACTACTGCAACTCCCTCCTCACTGGCCTACCCAAGTGCAGGCTCTCCCCGCTCCAGACCATCCTGAACTCAGCTGCCAGACTCATCCACCTCACCACCCGCTCCACCTCTGCCACCCCCCTCTGCCTCTCCCTCCACTGGCTCCCGATTGCCCAACGCATCAAATTTAAACTCCTAACCCTGACCTACAAAGCCGTTCACAACACTGCCCCTGACTACCTCACCAACCTGATCACCAAGTACCACCCTACCCGTACCCTTCGCTCCTCACAGGACCTCCTTCTATCCTGCTCCCTGGTCTCCTCCTCCCATGCACGACTGCAGGACTTCTCCAGGTCCTCCCCCATCCTCTGGAACTCACTGCCCCAATCCATCAGACTGTCGCCTTCCCTATTCACATTCAGGCGCTCCCTCAAAACCCATCTCTTCAGGGAAGCCTACCCCACCCTCACCTAACGGCCATCCTCCCTCATTCCTCCCACCACTTCATCCCCCTCAGCCACTTCCTACTGTACCTTTACCCCCTCCCTCCTAGATTGTAAGCTCGTAAGAGTAGGGCCCTCTTACCCCTCGTACGTTGTTTGTTGTTGTTGTACTGTGCCATGTATTGTCCCCCCTATTGTACAGCGCTGAGCAAACCCTTTGGCGCTATATAAACTCGTAGTAATAATAATAATAATAATAATAATAATATGAATTTTTTAGCATTTTTTTTGAGACTGATAAAGCTTTATTTTGGTGGTATTTATTCACCACTGGGATTTTTATTTTTTTTGCTATGTAAATTAAAAAGTCCAAAGCTTTTGAAAAAAAGTGTTTTTCTTATAAAATTTTGCAAATAAATAGTATTTCATCATAAATCTTGGCCAAAATTTCTTCCGTTATATTTTTAGTAAAAAAAAAAAATAACCCAAATTAGTTTATAACCAAAAATTATAATTTTTAAACATTTTTTTTTTCATTTTTTAAAATTTTTTTTTATATTTTGTATTTTTTTTTTTTTACATACTGTCCCCCTAGCAGTACAGTGTCACTATGGTGACACTGTACTACTTTTGGGGGGTGATGAAGATTTCTTTTTTTTTTTACACTGATTGCTTTTACACCCATAAAGGAAGCAATAATTTCTCCTTCTCTCTAGCTGCATTCTTGGAGCCATTGAGAACTACTGAGTGAGCTGTGATTGGTCACAGCTTGTCACATGGTACAAGGCTGTTGTGAATAGCCTTGTTCCATGTGACCTCTGTGATCATTCACAGATTTCACACGTAGTAAGCAATGATGTCACAAGTGACATCTTGCCTACTACTCTGCATGTGATCACTGATTGGCCAATCAGTGAGCACATGATCGGGACCTCGTACAGAGGTCCTGTCCGACGATTGGTGTTCCACTGTGTCCAGAAGACACAGCGGGCACCGGATTGCGGTGCTGCGTGCTCCCAGGGAGCACGCACAAGCAGGGTGCGGGGAGGCCGTTTATAAACGGCCACCCGACCCTGCACTGCCACCGTCTGGCCATTTATATACAACGGCCGGACGGGAGGTGGTTAAAAAATATTCAGTAAAATCAAATTTCATCATAAATTTAGGCCAGAATGTATTCTGCTACTTTTCTTTGGTTAACAAAATCCTGATAAGTGTATGACAACTGGTTTGGGTGAAAGGTATAGTGTCTACAAACTATGCTACGTACCATTGAAAATGTATCCTGATGTACTGACTGCCTCATTTCTTGAGGCCCTAAAATGTCCGGACAGTATAAATACCCCCCAAATTAATCATTTTTGGAAAGAAGAGGCATAGTGAGTTTTTTAAAGTGGTAATTTTTTTTCCACACTTGTTCAGAAAATGAAGAAATAATTTTGTTTCCACAAAATTGTCATATTAACAAGTCATTTCTCACACATACTTGCCATTACAGCCCAAAAAATACATTCTGCTACTCCTCCTGAGCATGGCGATACCACATGTGTGAGACTTTTCCACAGCCTGGCCACATACAGAGGCCCAACATCCAAGTAGCACCTTCAGGTGTTCTAGAGGCATGAATTACACATCTAATTTCCTGACTACGTATTAAATTTATTTAAGGCCCTGGAGCACCAGGACACAGAAATTACCCACAAAATGACCCCATTTTGGAATAAAACACCTCAATGTATATTCTATGAGGCATAATGAGTCTTTTATACATGCCATTTTTTTCCACAAGTTTTTAGAAAATGTGGAAAAAAAATTAAAACTTATACTTAGTACACAAAGTTATCTATTTATAAAATATTCCTAACACACAGTATGTTAATACGAAGAATTACACCCCAAAATACATTCTGCTACTCCTCTTGAGCATGGTAATACCACATGTGTGGCACCTTTCTAAAGCCTGGCCACATACAGAGGCCCAACATCCAAGTAGCACCTACAGGCGTTCTAGAGGCATAAAATACACATCTGATTTCCTGACTACATATAGCATTTTTAAAGGCCCTGAAGCACTAGGACAATGGAAACACTCACAAAATGACCCCATTTTGGAAAGCAAATACCCCAATGTATATTCTATGAGGCATAATGAGTCTTTTATACATGTCATTTTTTTCCACAAGTTTTTAGAAAATGTGGAAAGAAAATGAAAACTTATTTTTTTACAAAAAGTTGTCAGTTTATAAGATATTTCTAACACATAGCATGTACAAACCAATAATTACAAAATACATTCTGCTACTCCTCCTGAATATGGAGATACTACATGTATGAGACTTTTCCACAGCTTGGCCACATCCAGAGGCCCAACATCCAAGTAGCGCCTTCAGACTTCTAACACAAAGCACGTACATATCAAGAATTACACCCCAAAATACATTCTGCTGAGCAAAGGGTAAACAAAAGATTACCAGTGGTTTTAGTAGTGCAGTTGTCCACAGAGGAAAGCATTGATCCAGGCAGCAGGCAAGGACGTGGTCAGCGACAGCAAAAGGAATCATCCAGGCAGCAGGCAGAAATACAATCCATAGTCACTACAGGCAGCAAGCAGAGATATTGCCAGCACAGCCAAAGCATTGGTCCAGGCAGCAGGCATAGATGTGGTCAGCACTAGCCTAAAGAATTGTCCAGACAGCAGGCAGGGACATGGTCAGCACAGCCAAAGTATTGGTCCTGGCAGAAGACAGGAACATGGTCCATAAGCAGGCAGTGCAGGTAGCAGGCAGAGGTGTGGCCAGTCCAGGTGGCTGGCAGAGGCATGGTTGATTAACAGGCCAGGGTCAATTGAAAGCAGGCAGAAACATCAGGCTTAGGGACTTGTTCAGGTAAGACCTGGGCACAGGGGTAGAGGCAGAAATGTGGTTGATAGTTCAAACAGCAGGAAGAGGCATCATCAATAATTATTGATAAACAGTCCAGGTCATACAGGGAAATAGCAGATAGAGGACACTGGAAAAATATCTTCACTTCACATAAACATCACTAATAGTGTAGTGATGTGTGATAGATCCTGAAACACTTTCCAATACGGAGGCCTGGCTGGGAAGTACAATGAGGAAGTACTATCAGGTGTCATGGCGAATTCTGTTACTGGAACATACATGGCATTTTCTTTGGCGTTTGCGGCCTGTTTGGGTAAGAAGGAGGATATGGGGGAAAAGCCTTTCATGAAGTGTGGTCAATGAATCAGAGCAAAGTTGTTCATGGACATGCCAATACAGATAGAGACGGGCTGAAGCAACGTCCTCTTGGTATTTCAGGTAGGTTGGGGATTTTTGTGTGCACTTAGAAACGATGACATACAAATTGTACAGGGAAAAATGAAACAAGTAGATGGTGACCTCAAAAGAGTAATCTCCTGGTGGCCAAGTAGGGCTGTAACATCTGGTCGTTCATATCCACCCCCCTCTCCCCATGAACTTTTTATTGTTGTGTATGCATTTTGGTTTCTGGATGGGTCCTTGTCTTGTCTGAAGGTACACCGAGGTGTCATCATGGATTGAGGATAGAATATAGACATCTCTTTTATCCCTCCACTTTAAGGCTAGTATCTCTTCATTCCACAAACTGCCTGTTTCTCCCCGTTTTAGTTTTGTGGTGACCAATCTTTGTGGGAAGTCCTTGCAGTTGGACTGTGCTGTCCCACAGGCCATGGTTTGCATTAGATATAGATGGCAGAATAGTGCAAGACTTGGGTAGAAATTATTATTATTATACAGTATTTATAAAGCGCCAATAGTTCGCTCAGCGCTGTACATTACAAAAGGGGGACAGAACATGTGACAGAACAATACCAATACAATGCAAAACATGAGGGGATTGAGGGCCCTGCTCTTTCGAGCTTACAATCTAGGAGGGAGGGGATGGTGGCACAGGAGGAGATAGCTGTGGGGGATGGAGTGGTAGGAAGAGTGGAGGAGGTCCGCAAGTTAGCAGGGGGTGGGGTAGGCTTCCCTGAAGAGATGGGTTTTCAGGGTGCGCCTAAATAATCTACATACAGATGGTAACCCTTCTTGAACAGTGGTTCTATAAGTTGCCAAACAATTTTGCTACTTGTCCCCATATAGGTAAGGCATCCAGGGGGGGGGGTCTAGCTGGCTGTCCTTTCCCACATAAATGTTGAAGTTGTAGGTATATCTCATGGCACTGTCACATTCCTTGTAGAATTTTACCCCATATTTGGCCCATTTACTAGGGATCTACTGTTTAATGCCAAGCCTTCCGATGAACTGGACTAGGGATTCATCCACACAAATATTTTTGTCAATCGTAAACATTTCCTTGGTGATAAAGCAAAAACAAGTTGATTAGTTTCCTTATTTTGAACAGTTTGTCAGAATCAGGATGATTTCAAGGACGGTTACTGGGTATTATTATTATTGAAATGTAAAAACCTAATTAGCATTTCAAATCATGTTCTGGGCATACAAGATGAATAGACTGGCATATGATGTATAGGTTGGGTAGACCAGTAGACATGGACTTAATTTTTTTTGTCAGTCCTATGTTTAAAGTAATTCCAAGAAAAATTTTTAATTCCTCCACGGTGAGAGGTTTCCACACAAATGGGTGGGCATATGACGAATCAAAATTGCTGGCAATATAATGGCTGGCATACAGATTACACTGTTCCACAATGTAATCATCAGTAAAAAATAAATGAAACTCCCTCCCGACTACTGCAGTTATGAGTGGTTCAAAACGTTTAAAAAGAGTAGGTGCTTGTTCACACTATGTACGTTCACCTGTGTTTTTCTGCACCATAATTCACCAATAGGGCACATAGAGAACAATTGTTTTCTATGTGCATCATTCACACGACAGCTCGCTGGTATTTTGTTCAGTGCAGACAGTGCAGTGTAGAAAAATACGGCCCTTGCACATAGCCACAACCATGTAAGGCTTACAACCCTACAGAGTAAAATATGCCTGTTTTTTTCGGGCCCCTGTTAGTCACAGCTGCAGCATCATTGTGCCCTTTGGCATGCATTACAGAATGTGCTATGCATGGCTATTTGTGCATACCCAAAAGCACAAGCAATTACAAGCGCACACATATGCCCATGCGTGTGGGTGCAAATGGCCACGCACAACTTATTCTGTAATAACTGTCAGTCGACACAATTTTGTTTCAGCTGTAACTTCTATACACCGAAACAATAGGCATTTTTTACTGTATGGCTGTTTGTTCTAATGTATGTGTGCAAGATCTCTGAAGAGAAAATGACCTCAAATCTTATTAGTTTTATATTTTTTCCTTTTATGGACATATATTGATAAAGCATTTCAGACTCAGCTGCATTTAACTATGCATTAATTGAATATAGAGCTGCAATATTCTGTCTTTTTTAAATGCTTGGGCTTCAGCTTATAGGGTAACTCCACTTTTGTGTGAAAAAAATAGCAGAAAAATAAATAATAATATTGCATATATAATTGTGACATAAGTCATATAATATTTGATTGTTATTAAAAAAGACCTTTGCTTTTCAATCCGTAGCACTGTAGTTTTCTGTAAAATTCAATTCAATATGGGAACCTAGAGGTATGTATACAAATGGCATACAGAATGCCCCAGAAATGAAATTTCCTGTTTATTTGATTGCCTCATTGAATTCATCAGGAGCCTACGCTAAGCTACAAGTCAGATGTTGGCCATCCCCTGAAACAAGAATGTAATTTTCGGTGAGATACTGGAAAAAAAAAAATCACATCTAAAGGGATGCAGACCCTTCAACTTTCCTCATTATAAAATCACTTCCATTCACATTCATTTTGCACATGGACACAGACAAACACACAGCTATTTCTTCAGAATAACAAAAGATAGGAATCTGCAACAAGTTTTGTTAAAATCCCTGCAATGTACATAGATCACCCAGAGGGGATTTTTTTTTTCTCTACAAAAGTGATATTGCATCCATTTAGGGACTTTTGAGCCCATTTTGACACTTTTCCTGCATCTCTGAGCCTTTTGCAGACATGTGAAAATGTAATCTAATTTTAGAACCTGGGCTCAAATGTTTAAACTGTTTTTAGATCTTGGGCTCAACAGTTCAATCTATTTTTAGATCCTGGGCTCAACAGTTCAATCTATTTTTAGATCCTGGGCTCAACAGTTCAGTCTATTTTTAGATCCTGGGCTCAACAGTTCAATCTATTTTTAGATCCTGGGCTCAACAGTTCAATCTATTTTTAGATCCTGGGCTCAACAGTTCAATCTATTTTTAAATCCTGGGCTCAACAGTTCAATCTATTTTTAGATCCTGGGCTCAACAGTTCAATCTATTTTTAGATCCTGGGCTCAACAGTTCAATCTATTTTTAAATCCTGGGCTCAACAGTTCAATCTATTTTTAGATCCTGGGCTCAACAGTTCAATCTATTTTTAGATCCTGGGCTCAACAGTTCAATCTATTTTTAGATCCTGGGCTCAACAGTTTGATCTATTTTTAGATTGTTGGCACTTTTTGGTCTATTTTTAGATCCTCAGCTTATTGGAAGGTAGAGAGGGCAAAAAGTGTCAAAGTGGCACCTTTTAGTATCTTACTAAAAGTATTCAAAAACTGCTGTTTTGTGCTCTACTGCACCATTTTCAGATATTATTACAGATGAAATGAAGAAGATAGCAAATTCTACAGATATACTGTATGTCTGTATATTTTTCTATTTTCCCCTTTGTCAGCCGGGAGGGGGGGCAGTAAAAACAGGTGGTTAAGACATGTTTTTCTGCCCTGTAAAACACAGAACTGCAGCTTCTTGGGCTATATCTATGCTGCAGCCATGATGGTTTTCTTCACTGCACAAGTAAAATGGCGAACAGGTGAATGGGTCAAAGCCACAACCGTTTGAAATGCATGCGGTGGATCAGCATTTTGAGGGTTAAAGCAGCAGATGAAGAGGTTTGCCTCGTCACTGCCTGTCAAACCCTCTCTGAAAAGCGATCCACTGTGGATTTATTTTCAGAAGGGTGGCAGTATAGCCACACATGTGAAAACAAGCTCTAAGCCATGGTCACCTCTGTTGTATATCCAAATATGATACCTGAGTGTTTAGTGTAGCTGTAGGTACCAAGTGTTCTCCCTTTAGCCTTCCTATTTGAGAGCTTTCTACAATCATAGAGTAGAATTTACTAAGACTGGAGCAGCTGTGCATTGCAACCAATCAGCTTGTAGCTTTCATTTTCAAAGTGTAACTGAACAAGCTGAAGATAGGACCTGATTGGTTACTGTGCACAGCTGTTCCAGTTTAGGACTTCACCCCCCTCCCCCCCCCATTAAGCCTAGGTTCACACCTATGCGTTTCCTGCAGTGTTTTGCAGAAATGCCCTACAGTCCATTTAACATAATTTCCTATAAGACACGTTCACATCTCTGCGTTTTCAACTGGTGCATTTTTTGTAAAGGTTCAAGGACTTTTTGAATGCCAAATGTTGCGTTTTTGGTTCTGTAGACTTCAATGGAAACGCTGAAGAAAAGCACGTGGTGTGTTTCTGCTGCGTGTTTGATGCGTTTTTTATGCTTTTTTGATGCGTTTTGCTTTTTTTAATCTGCCTAGCATCAAGAAAAAAAATCTTAAAAAAACGCAAAACACATAAACGCATCGAAAATGCAGGTGCAAAAATGCAAAACGCAATGCAGAAACGTATCAAAGACAACTGCATAGGTGTGAACCTAACCTAAAAGAGTGCAACTGATGATGTCAGCACTGCTCTCTACATCTACAAGGACCAGGGGCAGACTGACCATTCGAGCACTCGGGCACTGCCCGAGGGCCTGGGGTCAGTAGGGGGCCCCATGAAATTCCCCTGGTACCTTTTTATAGGGTTTTTTGGGTGTGCTTTGAGTGTGGGCAAGGACACAGGGGCCCCATGATCCCTTATTGCCCAGGGGCCCCATAAGTTGTCAGTCTGCCCCTGACAAGGACCATTCACTGTTGGAGAATATCAGGAGGGGACCCAGTGTATTATTATGTGAGCAGTCAGGAAACAATGGAAAAAGGTCAGTATATCATTTATTATAATTTTTCTTTTTTTTTATTCGTTATTTGTATTATCTTCTTCTCACTCCTGTTTTATAACTTGATGTAAAAACTACTACCATTTGGTGAGAGAACAGGCAAATAAAGTGCGCTAGTAGTTCTTAGGCTACTTTCACACTGATCTGCAGCAAAAATGAATATGCGTTTTTGCCGCATTTTCGGTTTGTTTTTTGTTACAGGACGATACTTAAAACGCAGCACCAAAAACACAAGGGTGTTTTTTTCCGCATTTTCAATTGTTTTCAATGGGGAGGTGCATTTTTTTTTTTTTTAACCACACCAAGCCTTCACCAAAAATACAGCAAGTAGGATTTTATATGGACCTGGCGGGAAACGTCATATGGACCTGGCAGAGGGGGGTTTTATACACAATCCGATGGCTGCAGCCACTGGGATTGTGTATAAAATTGACAGGCAGACAGTGGACCATGTAACATGTTCCCAATGCTGCAGCCGCTGTCTGATTCCCCCTCCCGTGACAGCAGTACAGGGAGAAGTTCCCCTGTACAAGCTGTCACTTTTTAAAAACATTGCAGCTGTGCCGGGCTCCACCCACATGGTCGCGTCATTCATTTACAGCGTTCTGTGAATGAATGAACTACAAGTCCCATCAGCCTTAGCAGCTGTTAGCTTGCAGTTCTCAATGAACTACCACGGCACTGTGGAGCATTGTGGAAGTTCACTGCATCTTCTGTCAGTATATCTACTTGTTTGTACAGCACAATCATCCTTGGTTAAAGCCAAGTCTTACTCATCCAAAGTCACATCAAGCCGCACTGTAAAGCCACAATGAAAATTGCACGATTTTAAAGTCAAACAAGCGTGAATGGAGCCTTAGGTCCTGGTCACACTGATCCGACTTTGAAATTCCAGTGAAATCGCACAATTTCAAAGTCGGATGCCATTCTGACTTGAGGTGCGACCTGCCCAGATGTCTATGCAAGTCGCACCTGAAGTAGTGCATGCACTACTTTAGAAATCGGTGCAGGCTCCAACCAAGTCGGAATTGTACCGATATGCCTGCTTTAATTGTGGACAATAGGGTGTGACTTGCCATGCGAGTTGCAAATATGGTTGCCACCTCATCCCTTTAAAACTGAACACATATTACACAGGTTCTGGGGGTAATTAACCACTTACTTACCGGGCACTTATACTCCGTGCTCAGGCCAATTTTCAGCTTTCAGCACTGTCGCACTTTGAATGACAATTGCGCGGTCATGCAACACTGTAACCATATGAACTTTTTATAATTTTTTTCACACAAATAGAGCTTTTGGTGGTATGCACTCACCACTGGGTGTTTTATTTTTTGCACTATAAACAAAAAAAGAGCAAAAATGTTGAAAAAAAATAAAGGTTTTCTTTGTTTCTATTAAAAAAATTTGCAAACAGGTAATTTTTCCCCTTTATTGATGTGCGTTGATGAGGCTACACTGATAGGCGGCAATGATGAGCACTGATAGGCAGCACTGATGAGGTGGCATTAATGATGCTGCACTGATATGCAACAATGATGGGCACTGATAGGCAGCACTGATGGGTGGCACTGACAGCACTAACTGGCGGCACTGCTGGGCACAGGTGGGTAGCACTACTAGGCACCAGTGGGTGGCACTGCTGGGCGGCACTACTAGGCACAGGTGGGTGGCACTACTAAGCACAGGTGGGTGGCACTTCTGGGCACTGATCATCAGTGCCGATCCATCCTCTGACAATTGCCTCTTATCGGCAGTACTTTCCTCATGCTGTGACAGTGTGAGGAAAGTGCAGCCAATAACCGGCAACTGCATTTACCGGTGATCTGCTGTGTCACTGGACACAACTGATCATGCGGTAAAAAGCCGCTGTGATTGGCCTTTTACATCACGTGATCAGCTGTGTCCATAGGACACAGCAATCATGGAGATCGCGCCCTTGGGGGCACGCGTTCTGGGAAGACATATGACACCCTCCCAGGGCTGGCTGCGGTGAAGCCGTCATTCGGCTATCTGTGGTCAGCAAGTGGTTAAACTAACTTGGTGCCATCGCTGCATTCAATTAGCCCCAGAACCTGTGTAATTAATATGTGTTCTGTTTTAAAGGGATGAGGTGGGCAACCCTATTTGCAGCTCGCATGGCAAGTTGCACCCGGGTGTAAGGTTCCATGTAAATGAGCCTACCCTGACCCCGGGAAAACGCAAATTGCGACAAAATGCGGCAACCGGAGTGCTGCATGTTCCCATGGTTGGCGGTCAAAACATTCCTATCCTGAACGCAATTCTTCCACATTCAGGAGAGGGAGGTTTAACCTCACCTAAGCACGGCAGCTCCTAAACTCTGCTAAATGCCTATGTGTACATGGACACATAGGCTTTTATGGAGTTAAATTTAGGAGCTTTGGCAAAAAAATGCCAAAAGCTCCTAAACTCAAGTTTAGCATCTGCTCGTGTACATGAAGCCTTAGTCCCCCAATCTCTACAGCAGCACCTAGAACCAGGAGCAGGAAGCAACTCCATTTACTGAAGATCGGTTTTCCTAGAGCCCAGGGAGCGCAACATAGCGGCCATACACCGCGCATGCGTCAAATTCAGCCGCCCTATTCCTCAACATTACAGTACATATTGCGCGTGCGTAATAGCGTACGAGCGGTAAACTCGCTACTGCGCTTGCTTACTACACAGCCGCCATATTGATTCCCTCGCTACGACAGTGTAAGTAGGAAACTTCCGGTTTTGCTCCTTCCTTCCGGTGTGGACGCCATCAGAGCTGAGAGGTATGAGTTTGGAAGAGGCGACTGTAATCTATGTGGTATCTTGTCCATCCGCTGTGTGCTCGGCTGAAATCACACCGAATGGTGGAGGAGGGGAGCTGGGCTGCTGGGACGTGTGATTATGAGGGCGGTGTGGTGATTATACATCAGGAATAATGGAGGGAGAGTGTAGGCGGATGGACGAGGCCGGGGATGGACTATCCATAGCTGGGGGTGGCAGTGAGTGTCTCCAGCAGATCTGGCCGGACACACGTGTGCCAATATAAGGGTGCTCTCCTGGAAGTGCTGCTTCTAGACTGGGCCAATGGCTTCACTAATAGAATGGAGGCCAGACCTTCTCATTACTCCTTTCTTCGTCTAGGAGGATCAGGATGTCGGAGTAATTCATATGTTCCTAAATCTTCTCAGTACACGTGTCATGACAGGAGCACGGCTACAAATACAAATGGGGTGCAACTTACCGCTGGCTTCTGGGAACGTGTGCCCACTTGTGCTGCTTTCACACTGATCTGCCGCAAAAACGCATGTTTGTTTTTGCTGTGTTTTCTGAGCGTTTTTAGAGGACACGTGACTGAAACTGCACCAAAAAATGCTTCTCAGAGGCGCTTTTCAGGTGCTTTCCATTGATTTCAATGGGAAGAGGCAATTTTTATTTATTTCAGGTACTTATATAGCGCCATCAATTTACACAGTGCTTTACATATATATTGTACATTCACATCAGTCCCTAACCCTCAAGGGGCATACAATCTAACACTCACATTCATACATACACATACTAGGGACAATTTAGACAGGATCCAATTAACCTACCAGCATGTCTTTGGAGTGTGGGAGAAAACTGGGAGTACCCAGAGTAAACCCTGCAGGCACAGGGAGAACATGCAAACTCCAGGCAGGAGGTGCCGTGGCTGGGATTTGAACCAATGTCCCTAGTACTGCCAGCGGGAAGTGCTAACCATTTAGTCACTGTGCTGCCCAAGCAGAGTTCCACCCAAAAGGGTACATTCCGCTTTAATGCTTCGTCCCCAGCTCTCCATTAATTATTGGCACCTTTTGGGAAGCAGGAACCTGAAAATGACAGGTACCCGCTCCCACTGCACTCGCATAGGCCACGGGTGTCAAACTGGTGACCATCCAGCTGTTGCCGAACTACAAGTCCCATGAGGCATTGCAAGATTCAGTTACCAGCATAACTTCCAAAGGCAGAGGCATGATGGGATTTGTAGTTTTGCAGCAGCTGGAGGGCTGCCAGTGTGACACCTCTGGCCTAGACGATCTGAAGCAGAAGTTGTCCCTCCCCATAGTTTTCAGGGACACATGACAAGTCCCAGAAGACTACAGGGCCATTCACAAAGCGCAGCGCTGCATGCACAGTGGGCACCCGGTTGTGAAGCCACAAGCTGTCACAGCCGGGTGCCCACACTTAAGATGCCGGCACCAGGGAGAGAAGACGGCCGGTGAAACCAGCGATGGTGAGGACACCGAGGGACAGGTAAGTGGCTGTATTTTAAGTCAGCAGCTACAGTTTTTGTAGCTGTTATTTATTTTTTTCAGCTGGAATTCCACTTTAACGCCCCAAACATGCCCCAAAGTTTTTACACTGCACACGCAACTCTGTGTGAAAACATACATGGATATACATTCACATACATAGGGAAGCAGTTTTCTAGAGCTTTTTTAAACGCAAAAACGCTTGAAAAACTCCTCTGTGAAAGCAGCCTTAGCCTTAAAGTGGTGGCAAAGGTGTTTTTTTTTTTTTTATAATAAACATGTCTATACTTCCCTGCTGTGTGCAGTGGTTATGTACAGAGTAGCCCTGATCCTCCTCTTCTCGGGTCCCCCACCAGTGTCGCCATAGGAAGCGGCTTGCTATGAGGGCACTCGTGCGTGGCCTGGATCTTGCGCCAGGTTGTGTGTGTATGTAGACGCACACGGCATGGCTTAGCCCTGCTCCCTCCTCACAGGCTTTGATTGACAGCAGCAGGAGATAGTGACTTCCGTTGCTGCTGAGCATACTGTGAGAAGAGCTCTCTGGGGACTCTCCCTCCTCATTGGCTGAGACAGCAGTGGGAGCCATTGGCTTTTGCTGCTGTCAGAGCCAATGAGGAGAAAGATGGGGCAAGGCTGAGCTGCAGCTGTGTGAATGAACATGCAGAGCAGCGGCTCTGGAGCGAGCCTGTTGGGTGCCCCCATAGTAAGCTGCTTGCTCTGGGTGCACTCAGCAGAGGCCAAGAGTGCCGGTGGCGGAACCTGAGAAGAGAAGGACCGGGGCTACTCTGCAAAACCACTGCACAGAGCAGGTTAGTATAACATGCTATTTAAAAATCAAATGCAGCCACAACATCTAAGGATCGGTGAGCTGCAATATATTACAATTTAGTTTTTGGGTTTGCACTTATTAAAAGAAATATGTAGGATGCTGTCAGTAATCTAGTACGGTGTTGCTCAACCTTTTTCCAGTCAAATCACCCTTTAAAAATCTGCATAATGTCGAGGCACCCCATTCTAAAATGTAAATAACACATCGCGGCAGCATCCACACGTGTAGGACACCCAACATTAGAGGGGAGTTATTCTTCCAAAGCAAAGACACCTCTTCACATTGGTATTGACTGACATTCAAGTGTTTCTCTTCTATCTCCGCTTTTCTCCCTCACTCCGCTAATGTGACCCCAGTGCTGACAGAGGGAAAACCGACAGATACTGTGCAGGCGCTGGATGTCTGCCTTGTCAACAAATTACATCATTGGTGGCTAGAAGGTTGTAATGGTGTACATTGAAAACCCGTGGCTTGGTGCAACTAGATGGCAAGCTTCATCCACCTGCTGGCTTTTATGCTATTTTTAGGCGTTTTGCCAAGGCACCCCTGAGGAAACCTGTTGATGTAGTAAACTGCACTGTGATTTGAGACCATGACTGTTACGTAGACCAAGAGGTTCCATTTTGTGCAGGAATATTTGGAGAGAGCAGATGGAACCCTGTGCAGAGTGTATTCTCGGTGCAAGTTGTGTTTTCAGAATTTTGTTTAGATAATGTGCAGCATCCACTTTCTGGACTCAGATGTTGGCCCAAGGATGATGCAGTCAGGTAACCCATACTGTCAGCACAGTAGTCTGTGTTTTTGGTTGTGTGTACATGTTTTACACAAATCAGCCATCTGCTATTTCTCAGCTGTTAAATGCAGTTAAAGCGGAGTTCTACTCACGCTGTCAAAAATTAAAAGTCAACAGCTACAAAAACTGTAGCTGCTGACTTTTAAAAAAACAGCCACTCACCTGTCCTGCGATCCTGCGGTGTGTCCCGCGCAGCCCGTTTCACCAGCAGTCCTGTATTCCAGCAGGCCAGCATCTTCAGTGTGGGCACCTGGCTGTGATAGCTTGCGGCTTCACAGTCAGGTACCCACTGCACATGTGTGGGTAGCGCTGCGCTTCATGAATGGTCCTGTAGTCTTCTGGGACCTGTCACGTGTCCCAAAAGACTACAGGGTGGGAGGGAGGACACCTTCCGATCGCCTAGGCCAGTGGTCGGCAAGCCGCGGCTCGCGAGCCACATGCGGCTCTTTACACACTTTAATGCAGCTCTTCTGTGTGCCGGGCGCCCGCTCCCCTCCCTCCTCTCGGGCGGCCGCCCCAAAAGTCAGGACTCTGCAGCTAGTCCAGCAATGGGCAAACTACGGCCCGGCGGAGCTTTTAATCCGGCCCGCGGAGTGTGATCCAAAAAAAAAACAGCCAGGGCAGCGCGCTCAAATGCAATGATTGGCCAGTCTCGCTGCCACTCACATCCTGATAGCCAGTGATTGGCTGTCAGGATGTGTGTAGGCGGGGCAGCCTGACGAACGTGAGAGGAGCTAGGCTCCTCTCACAGTCCGCCCTGAAGACCGGAACGGCGCGGGAACACGGCGAGAAGAACGCGCGGAGCAAAGGTAAGTGAATTGACACAGGGGGGACTTGGCTTACTACTTGGGGGGGGGGGGGAATAGTACTGTGAGGGATGACTTACTATATGGGGGGATGACTTACTATATGGGGGGATGACTTACTATATGGGGGGATGAATTACTATAAAAACTTATTGAAACTAAAAACAGTGTACCATCCTATATATTTTCAGTTTTAAAAATGTGGCTCTCAAAATAAATTTCAATCGTGGTTTTGGCGAGATTTGGCTCAGTTGAAAAAAAAGGTTGCCCACCACTGGCCTAGGCGACCGGAAGTGGGCGTGGGTACCTGTCAAATTCGGGTACCCGCTCCCCCCTGCCCCCCAAAGATGCCAATCCTTAATGGAGAGTGGGGGAGCAGTCCTTAAAGCGGAACTTTCCCTTTTGGGTGGAGCTCCGCTTTAACATTTTTCCACAAATACACTGTAGTGTGGAGGCCTTAAATGGAATGTACAGGTTGTGCATTCTCAGAAAAGTGGAAAAACCCCCCACAAAAGTAAGCAGTGAAACCTGCTGACACAGCACATTACAAAACTTCTGGCCACTGATATACAGTTGACACTAGCTCACACAGGAGAAAGCTGGAGGCTGGTGTGAACAGATCCCATGCTGATATGAAGTGTGTTAATATTGCTGTGTGTTTAAAATTGCTTCTGTGAAAACTGAAAGATGTATCTTTTTCTGCAGAATGGCTATCAGGTACCCAATGGCTGTAGGCCTTAATAAAGGCCATCCAGTGACCAAGAATGTATCCAAGCCCAGACACTCTCGCAGGAGAGGGGTGAGTATATAAATTGCAGTCTCTCTTGTATTGAACTTGGTTATTTTTATGTTTTGCTTGTACTGTAGTGAAAATATGCAGTTCCATAATTGGCTCATGATTGTGAAAAACAAGCATTTGCAAATGTTGATGTAAGATGAATATAGCGGAAAGGTCCTCTCTCCATAGGATTTACTCCGCTTCCTGATTAGGCCATTTTTTTTGATACGGCGCTGCGTTACTTTAACTGAAAATTGCACGGTCATGCAACACTGTACATAAATTTAATTTGTCCTTTTTTTCCCCCCACAAATAGAGCTTTCTTTCGGTGGTATTTGATCACCTGTGCAGTTTTTTATTTTTTGCACTATAAACAAAAAAGACCGACAATTTTGAAAAAAAAAAAAACAATGTTGACTTTTTGCTATAAAACCTATCCAATGAAAACATTTTTAAAAGTCAAATTTCTTCATAACTTTAGGCCAAACTGTGTTCTGCGACATGTCTTTGCTGAAAAAAATCCCAATACGTGTAAATTGGTTTACGTGAAACTTCTAGCGTTTACAAATGGCGGTATATATTGGAATTTAACATTTTTTTTTTTACTAGTAATGGCGGCGATCAGCGGATTATAGCGGGACTTCGGCGGGCATTCTGACACTGGGTGGGAACTGACTAACTGCCACTGACATCAACGCTATTAAAAAGCACTGACACTGTACTAATGGCACTGGGCAGGAAGGGGGTAACATCTGGGGTGATCAAAGGGTTAACTGTGCGGTGTATGTTTTTACTGTGTGCTGTTTTACTAGGGAGACATGCTGCTTTGTATTTTTCTGCTATGCAGAGAGATACAAAAAAGCATGTCCATGCTGACAGGAGAGATACCTGTGTTTTATACCAAAGTCTCTCCCCTGTCAGCTTTGCATGGCGATCGCGGAGTGCCGGCCAGGAACCAGTGATTGATATCTCTAGCCGTGAATACCGGCTCGTGCGCCCCCACACAGAAATGCAAATCACGTGTATATATACATACGTGATTTTGCGCAGCCCTGTAGCAGTACTACTGCTAGAGGGGAAGCAGTTAATCACTGTACTGTTTAGAGCCTAGCATTGCTAGCAAAATGATTTTGTGGTTAATGGGTTTTATAATCAAATCTGATGTAGTAATATTTCCCATCTACAAGCTAGACTACAGAAGAACACAGGCGCTTTTAGTTGAAGCTAGAGTAGAATCCTGACTGACCATCAAATGTGATTAGAATTGGAACAAGAAAAGTTGGTCTAGCTGCACCCTGTGATCATGTTGGCATTTTTTTTTTTTGGTAATTTCCAAGCATTTTTCTTTTTTTTTTCTTTTAATATCCTGTAAACTCCTACCTTCCCCTACAATATATCTGTCCGTTTACTTTTCCTGTGAAATGTAGACTCACATCAAAGCTATGTACTTTTTTTGGTGAAGCAAGGGAATTTCCTTTTCTAAAACCTAACTTCACCTTTTAGACCATGTCTCATGGTGCACCCGTATTTAAGGTGTAACATAAAACATGTTCAGTGTGTACAGCCCCAAGTTAGTTATTCTCACGAGTTTATACCACCTTATTACTCTTTCCCAAAAAGGTTATAAACGTATATAAATAAAAATGAACTCCGTGACAAAGCCCTTTATTTAGGGGGGATAACTGTGTTCAATGATGTATGTAAATCGTGTCCTCCAAAGATTTAGTTTCTCATCAATCACAGTGACCTGCCTTGGATATATTTGGTCAGTAACATTGTGCATGATGCCTGCCTGACTTGTTTACAAACAGTGGTTGGGTCAACTGCCCTAATTGTGGACATGCATGTTTGAAATGTATGTTCAACTCGAAGCTCATCCCTAAACTTGAGTCACCTGGATCCCTTGAATGAATTTGTCCATTCAGTTGATAAACCTTCTGACAAGTTGTGTGCTTTTTTTTTTTTTTCCTATTGCCAATGGATAACCACCTAAATTTAGCAGTTGCGTAAATAGCCATTTTGATATTTGCTTTCAGGATAATACTGTTTTGTCTGTAAGGTTTGCAATAATTTGTCTTCCAGCGCCTGACAAAACACACCAAATTTGTCCGTGACATGATACGTGAAGTATGTGGTTTCGCCCCATATGAAAGACGTGCCATGGAGTTGCTCAAAGTGTCAAAGGACAAAAGAGCTCTTAAGTTCATCAAAAAAAGGGTAAGATTGATCTTTACCTGTGAATGTTGCACATCTAATGGGATTATGTTTTAAAGTGATTCTAAAGGTTTATTTTTAATTTTGTTTTAAGAAAAAAATAACAAACATGTCTATACATATCTGCTGTGTGCAGTGGTTTGGCACAGAGCAGCCTGTATCCTCCTTCTCAGGTCCCCCCACAGGCTCTCCTGTCTGGCGCCCCCAGAGCAAGCCACTTGCTATGGGGGGCACCCACTGCTCCGTGTGCCCTTCATACACTGAGCCGTGGCTCGGCCTTGCCCCCTCTGTCTTCTCATTGGCTGTGATTGACAGCAGTGGGAACCAATGGCTCCTGCTTCTGTCTCAGCCAGTGAGAAGAGGGAGTCCCGGGATAGCTAAGACTCCAGTGCAATTTGCTAGATCGAGAGGGGGCTTTGGTGCGTATTAGGGGGGGCTGGGGGGGTGCTACACACAGAAGGTTTTGACAATCTGATTGTTACAGCTTGTACATATTTTCTTTTCAGATTGGAACTCACATCAGGGCTAAGAGAAAGAGAGAAGAACTCAGCAATGTGTTGGCTGCCATGAGAAAGGCTGCAGCCAAGAAAGATTAATCTGTAAAGTGAAATCTGTAATTAAACATTTAAAAAAAATCAATCACTATATTTGTGTTGTGTTTTTTTTATTTAAAGACCTTTTTGTAACAGTGTTTTAATACTGTGAGGTGAGCGTATACAATTCACTTTAAATTTAATATGCATGTTGAGGCTTAAAAGAGAAGTACAGCCAAAGCTCTTTTTGATCACAGGAGTGCAGGTCATTCTGCATCTCTGTGACCAGCAGACAGTGGGCTGAAGTCAATCGGCTGGTCCAGGCTGGGGAAAGATCCCCACTTTAAAGTTGGGATCCACCTCAGAGTCTGGAGCGGCACCTGGCTCAGTCTCTCAGCAAGCCACTGAGAGCCTGTGCCCACCCACTCCTTCCACAGCCCTGTGCTCCACTTAGCGTGGGGGGTTGGTTATTTTAGAGCAGACAATAGTGATTGACAGTCACTGCTCTCTGCTCAGAGCGGCTGTGAGAACTCAGTGGTGATCGCTGAGTTCTCACACTTGGAACTGGCTGATGCTGCATCCACCTAGGTAAGTATGATTTTTTTTTGTTTTTTATTAAAAGAAACTAAATCCCATACTTTTAAAAAATCTCATTTGCCAGAATTGCACTTTGTTGTGTCCTGTTTTAGGCTAAAACACAGCATTTGATAGACTCTGTGGTGTCAGACCTGCCAAGTTGTCACTATTCAAACTTTCCTATCTGTATAAAAGGAAAAAAAAAAAAGGAAATTAATAGCCCATTAACATTGACCAAATTCTACCTTTGCTGTAATATTCACCTCCCAATTCAGGTTTTCCCCCACAGTGTTTTTTCCCTTTTTCTAGATGTCCTCAGTCTGCTGGCCAGCATTATTCAACCTTAATGTATAACTAAAGTCAGAACTTTTTTGGATGGAGTGAAGGATTAGAACTCTGTAGTTTTTATTGCTGTCTGTGCTGCTATTAAGGATATTTCACCCTCTGTGTCCTGTTTAATATTAACAGTGAAAGTAAAAGAAAACCCCCAAATTTTGGGTTGTCCCCAGAAAAGTAATAGCTGGGAAATCTTTCAATGGGGACACCAGTTCTGTTGACCTGGGAGGTCCCCAAGGAATTCCCTTAATTTTCAAGGATTTCCTCACTTCCTGTGTGGCTATAGGACAGGAAATGAAGGGAAATCTCTGCAATGGGACACAGATGGTGACCGGGATTACAGTCCTACCTTCCTCAATCCAAATTTGGGGGGAACATTTTTTTGCTTATAGTTCTGCTTTAAATATTGTTGGTTAATCAAACATGTTATCCATGAAGTCTCAATAAAGGGACTTGTCCCATCATGCCTATATTTTGAAGAATATGGACTTGGGACCTCAAAGGTGCAAGAATATAACTTTACTATAATCTCAATGAAAAAATTTGTATTCACAAAAATGGCCTGAAAACTAGTTGAAAAGCTATTTCTTTTGAGCAGTACGAAGTTCATTGTGCATACATTGCTAATATATTCCCCCCCCAAAAGGGTCTCACTAATAATGTAATATAACATAAAATTAGGAGTGCAGCACTATGAAGAAAATACAAATAATGTATACAATTAGCCGGATATGAGTATTAATTGGTAAAGTCCTATAAACTGAATGGTAAACAGTCCCAGGTAAAACATATGGCTTCAATCACAGCGAGTGTATTCCAGTATCCCGACATGAAGGTATAGAAAGATTGCCCACTCACCAGAAGTGCAATCTTAATGCGTGTATAGAGATCTCATGTAGCCGGAGGTCCTATGAAAGTATCCTCTGATGGTCGCTCAGGCGGCGGGTGCCGGGGCTAATGGTCTGGTCTGACACTCCAGCTTGGACAGGTACCTGGAATACTGGGCTGAGGTGTGGAGGCTCAGTGCCAAGTAGTAAAGATAAAGGTGCTCATAGTGTAATATTGTAAAGATTTATTAAGATATCAATAATGAAGTAACAATATGAGCATAAATGCACAGAGTGATTGAGAGTAAAAATAAGCTGAATACACTGACCAGTGGAACCATGAGGTGGCCGCCGGACCTCCTGATCCGGCGGCGTGACGTCAAGGTGTGCAAGGGCTCCTCCTAGACGCGTTTCGTGTAATGACACGTCTGCTGAAGGGGTGATGCCATCTATATTTATATTTGTGTACTGTATACTTGTGAAGCTAAGGATCATCCTGGGCCTAGTTACAATTGTACACAATTGACTAAAATGGATTTGGGGCTGTGAAACGGGTGGAATTACAGATCTTATTTACACCTGTTTTAGATACGCATCTCAGTCATTGTTGAGGATATGTGTTCTCAAGGAATTTAACTGAAAGAAAACCTTTTCTATAACAAACTAGAGATTGTATCTACTCTGGGTATTGATGGATAAGTTACTCTAAGAAAAGAGAAACGTTTACCGCTTGGCAATTGAGATCACAATCAAGTCCTCAGATAAAAGGGTAATATAATCATGGGTTACATAATTACAATAGGAGAGCATGTTTGGAAAACTGGTATAGGATTGCATAGGTATCAAACCTTAGTGTTGTGTTTTTTTTGTAGCTTAACACATTGGCAACAAAGATTTCTCAGTGACCTTTGTTTTAATTCTTACCCCAGCACTTGAATTTTATACCTTTCAGTGCTTCTGGCTCCGTCTTCACAAGAAATTTACAGTGGACAGTAAAGTTGAAGTTAGTCTGGGCAAGGGATGGGGGCATTCCTTGTCATGCTAGATTGTGGGAATTCTCTAGACTAGTCCCTTCCAGGAGAAATTTCAGGGTCTGTGGCTGTCTCGGACACAGAAGGCCACAGTGGGTGTGCAATAACTTGAGGTTGACATGTATGGAATTTTGTTCTCCAAAGGTCACTGGATTTGAGCCTTGGCAGGCACGAAAACATCCTGTTGTAGCATTACGTAAAAATGAATCTAAAGCTGGCCATACATAGCTCTTTTGAGGTGGATGCGAGAATCCTCCATTCGGCATATTGTATTCTGATAGCAAGGAAGCCCCCTCTATCCTAATGCACTGATCATTGCTGCAATGCTGATCAAAGCAAGATTTTCCAACAAGCCTGTTCAAGAGCACTTGATGCTTAGATCTTTTTAACCCCTTGACGCCGATGTAACACAAATATGCGGCCTCACGGACCTGGGCTTTTTTCCGTGGGACCACATATTTGCGTACCTGTTTTTGTGCTGGGCGCTCGGCGCGCTCCCAGCACCAAGACCACGGTGTCACTGAGAGCCCCGGGTCCCGTTCTAACGAGCGGGACCCAGGACTCCCGATTCTGGGTCACGTGATCGCTGTGATAGCCTCTGATTGGCTATCACAGTGATCAATCACTGTGCAGCCCAGCCCCCTTGTTTTCTCTCTATGAATGGAGAAGAGAGATACATTGTATCTCTCGAACTTCTGACATAGAGAGATAAAAAAAAAAAGAAATATTAAAAAATAAAGAAAAATACCTAGATCAAGGTTTGATCTAGTTCTGTACCAGGGTTAGTGTCAGGGTCAAAGGTCAAGATTTAAAAAAAAATTGGTGTTAATGTCAGTGACAGTGTGTTTTATGTTAAAAAAAACAAAAAAAACAAAATGTGCACTATTGTTTCTGGACTGTACTACGGGTACAAACAACAAATAAACATACACATATATGGTATCGCTGCGATCGTCAACAACTGGAGAATGTATTTTGGGTTGTTCTTTGGGGGTAGGTTATGGTCGTAACAAGAAACACACAGTTAAATAAAAATAAATGATTTTTTCTACTATTTTGGCCCAGTTTTCCTTTAATAATAGAAAACAAAATTAGGAGCTATCCATTACCATTTACCACCAAATGAAAGCCCAATTTGTCCTGAAAAAAACAAGGTATAATCCACCTGGATGTACAAAGTAGTTGTGATGATATGGACAGTTTTACTAACACATGTCAACGTTGCAGAATTGTGCTTAGGCATTTAGATTTGTTTTACCCTTAGGCGTGAAGGGGTTAAAATAGGTAAGGCTGAGTATGAATTCATCTATGGCCAGCTTTAGTAATAATGTGTTAGCCAGAACCTTGCAAAAATATGTACATACAACAAGGCCTGTACAGGACACAAATGTGTATAACATGAATAATCTACATACAGAACTCACTATATCCTGACTGGGCACTATAATACAGTACTTATCTAACATCCTATTTGGTGATACGATTGTATTCCCCTGAGTAAAGTAGCATAATTGCCTGAGGTTATCATTTTGGTAATATTTATTCTCAGGAACTATTAGACAATGATCCCTTCCTTTCTAAGGATCTTTTCTGGTAATGGCTCATATGGTGAGGCATCTCACACATTATGCAGATCATAAGTTGTTTCAGCATTCTTGTTCTCACTATACGAAGATACCATGTATTGCAACAGATGAATGAGTAATGTAACAACTAGGCATACATATGGCTATTTTGTCTTTAACCAGATTTTCCTGTGCACCCTCACTTGCAGGGAATGATGTAGGCTAATAGGACTCACCAAGACAAGGTGTTTCGACCTCCAAAGTTATTCACTCAGCAGTACCCCATGAAAGAGGAGTTCTAAAAAAAAAAAAAAAAAGGTTATTCAACTGTTTGCCCAGCCATTTCCTATTTGAATAAGTCTCAGAAATGAAGTCCTGGTCTTTGAAGACACCACACATAAGAGGTTAGAGACCTTTATTAAGGCATCCATCTCCCTGATGGGAATAGCACTTCAACCTTCAGTGGATTTCTGCCAAGACCTTAAAGTCTGTGTGGTGTATATGCTCCTATCTAAAGAATCAGACCCAGGGCATCCTGTCATCTGGCAATTCCTGGAAGATTTTTTGAGAGCATTGAGTTTCTTGATGAATGTCTGAAGATTTCATATGGCAGCCTTTGGCTCAAGTGCTGGTCAGTAGAATATTTTTTACAAGAGTCTTCCCTTCAGGGTGAACCCTTGATTAGACCATCCTTGAATGCCTTCATCCAGAAAGTGACTGGGTAAAAGCACACGCTTGTCCCTTGAGGAGGCAAAGGGGACAGGCCAGAACCGGCGATGCCCTTGAAATCCCAGAACTCCTCATAAGCAACAAGCCTCAAGCTGTAAGCAAACATCCCACTTTTGCAAGAAGAACTGGACCTCCAGGGCCTCTGAAGGTTCTATTCACAGTGAAGGGACACCCCCACTTGGGTAGGAGGATGTCTGTTGGCCTTTGCAGCCACCTTGACTCAAGAAGTCACAGACAATTCAGTCTGCAGCATGGTGTCCAGAGGTTACAAGCTGGTGTTTCATTGCTTTATCGCCTGCATGCTTCATGCGCTCAAGAGTAACTTCAGAGCCACAAAAAGTGGTTTTATAGGCTGCTCTCGGGGTCAATGTACCTGTACACGCAGGGAAGAGGTCTCATGGCTTCCAACCTGTTTGAAGTTCCCAAGACAAATAGACATCTAGCTTATTCTAGACCTCAATGTTCTCAAAGTTTCTGAATATAAAGAAATTCAGGATTCCACCTGGTTGGTGATTGCTTTGCTTCATCAGCTGAATTTCCTGGCATCTGTGGATCGATATTCCCTGATATCAGGAAATCCCCCTTATAACTACCTACACATCCAGATTTTACATCTTCAATGGTTTTTGGGTTCACTGTGGAAGATCTTGTCTTGGGGCAGAACTTTGTCTTTCAGCTCTCTCCATTGTGCTCACTCCAGGGGTCGAAAATTGGCAGATGAACTTTATAAGCCATCGGTAGTTGAATCTGGGGGAATGGGCCCTTCAACCATGAGGTGTTTGCTGAAATTTGTCTGAAATGGGGGACTCCAGATGTTGATCTCTTGCTGTCCAGATTCAACAACAAACTGGACACTAAACATATACACCAATCAGCCATACATTATTACCACCCACCTGATGAGTAGTCCGTACTGGCAAAAAGCTCTGAACCAATGCGGCATGGACTTCATTAGAAAAAGCATCACACTGCCTCCGTTGACTTGCTTTCTTCCCGTAGTGCATCATGGTGCCATCTCTTCCCCAGGTAAGTGGCACACATGCACCTGGCCAGCTACATGATTAAAAAATGTGATTCATCAAACCAGGCCACCTTCTTCCATTGCCCGGTTTATTAACTTTTTCAGCAATTTGAGCTACAGTTCTTTGATTGGATTGGACTACACAGTCCAGCCCTTGCTCCCCACGTGCCTTAATGAGCCTTGGCTGTCCACGACCCCGTCACAGGTTCACCGATTTTCCTTTCTTGGATGACTTTTGGTCCTGACCACTGCAGACCAGGAATATCCCACAACTGCTGCAGTTTTGGAGATGCTCTGACACTTGCCCATTTATTCTGCTTTCAACACATCAACTTCAGGGACAACATGTTCACATGCTGCCTAATATATCCCACCCACTTTCAAGTGCCATTGTCACACAATAATCAGTTATTCATTTTACTGGTGCAATGGTCATAATATAATGACTGCACTCCAATAAAAAGCAGCTTCTTTTTTGTAGAAAATCAAAATCCATATAGTGAAGCAGGAGAGGTGAGACCAAACGCATTTCACACTGCCGAGCGCTTACTCGTAGAGTATCCACTGCATCATTCGATATGCTATTTAAACTGCACATCTCCACAAAGGTGTTCATTCATTTCAGATGGGAGTAGTCAGTGGACACTTGGTCTCAAACAAAAACACTTTGTAGTAAAACATTACATTATAACAATGTATCTACAGGATCGAGACTGAATGCTAAAGCTCATTATCTCCACTATAATTAAACAATAGAATTAATTCTGCATTTACACTAGGGTGTTTCAATCGGAATCACCACAGTTCTGCCCACAATTTGAAAGCGCAGCATGAAAATGTGAACATGCATTTGCATATTCAGGTGGCAATAATTTCAACAGCGCCTGAAAACATGGCCCATTTTGCAGCGCAAACAAAATTGCACGACACCCATAATGTGCCTGGAGCATAAAAGAAAAACTTTAGGTGTAAACAGATCACCGTATATTAGCTGTTGCAAAAAAGAAAGGACAGTATATCCATAAAAGTGAGTTCCATCCCACTCAAAATTGTGAACTTTAGGCATCTGCGTTTGTAATTTGAATATCCAAAATACCTCTCTTCTGCAGAGCAGTTGAAATACATCACCCTTTGTTAGACCCCATTCACACTAGGGTGTTTTCAAAACGCTCTGCTAAAATAACATTGCACAACAGCTTGTTCAGGTGCCATTCATTTTTATTGCGCGGTGCAGTTCTGCCGTGACTGTCACACGATAAATCATGGCAAAGTGCATCACGCAAAGCGGTTTGCCAAAAGAAAAAATGAAACATTTTCTATGGCCCACTATACTACAAAGTACTCCCACAAATGCGAACCATTGATTGCAAACAAAATTTGTTAATTTGCACACACAACAAAGTATTTTTCCTATCAAATTCATTCAAGACCACATTGCATAAATTAATACACCCCAATGAAAGTCTTAGAAGCAAAGTTACATTTTAGAGAACAAAATCCTAATTAACAAAAAGTCTACTACAGGCAAGACTAATTATTCATTAAACTGGTGTCCACAGACCATTGATTATAAAAGGGTGTTACTTAAAGAAAACCCCTTCCCATTTCATGCTGTCAGCAATGGCACCACATGGAAGAGAAATATCACAAGGCCTGAGAAAAAGTGATACAAAAATTTAACAAAGATGGAACTGCAACAATCAAACAGACGTCCCGGCTGTCCATGGCAGTTAACACCTCGACAGGAGCGTCTCCTGATGAGAAGGGTTGAAGAAAATCGCCATGCAAGTTCACTGCAGTTAGCTAAAGAAGTAGAAAGCCAAAGTGGGGTGATTGTTTCCCACGACACAATACGGCATACACTGCAGAGGAATGGCATGCATGGGTGTCATCCACGCAGGAAGCCTCTCCTAAAGCCCATGCAAAAAAAAAGCCCACCTAGAATTTGCCATGGCCCATTCTGGAAAAAGACTACTGGGACTCTGTAGTGATGAGACCAAGATGATTGTTTTTGGAACTGATGGTTTCAAAACTGTATGGTATCACAAAGGTGAGTGCAAAGAAAAATGCACAGTGCCTACAGTGAAACATGGTGGCGACAGTGTCCATCTGTGGGGCTGCATAAATGCTGTTGGTGTCGGGGAGCTGCATTTCATTGATGGTATCATAAATTCACAGATGTACTGCTCTATATTGAAAGAGAAGATACTACCATCACTCCATGTACTTGGTCGTCGTACACTTTTCCAATATAAATGATCCAAAACACACATCTAAGGCCACTGTTGCATTTCTGAAGAACAACAGGGTTAAACGTTATTCAGTGGCCAAGTATGTCTCCTGATCTGAACCCAATCGAACACCTATGGGGAATTCTGAAGAGTCCAGTTGAGCATCACTCTCCATCCAGCATCCAGGCTCTAAAAGAGGTCGTTCTTGAAGAATGGAAAAAGATAGATGTTGCAATATGTCACCAACTTGTTCATTCCATGCCTAGAAGACTTGGTGCTGTCCTTACAAATCATGGAGGTCATAGAAAATACTAGATGTAGTAGTTTTTGTTGTGGGCTGTATTCATTTTTGCATCAACTAATTTGAGTAAAACTGAAGATTTTGTAATCCAAGTTATATTATTAACCTTACTTTCATGTAATGAGCTAAACAAAAGTTTGTAAAAATTTTGGAAATTGTTGTGTTCATTGAAATATTGATTTAGATATATTCCAAAAGGGTGTACTCATTTATGGTGAGCACTGTGTTTATAAATATATATATTATATATTTATTTTACATTCACATTGTACAATATACACATCATCAGTCCCTAAACCTCAAGGGGTGTACAATCTAAGGTCCCACATTCACACATACTAGGGCCAATTAACCTACCAGTATGTCTTTGGAGTGTGGGAGGAAACTGGAGTACCTAGAGGAAAACCACGTAAACACAGGGAGAACATGCAAACACATGGACCTTCTCTGCTGTAAGACCACCACAAGACAGGAACTTTAACACATTCAATGGTCAAAGTAATGAGGTAGCCCCTGGTGTCCAATCCACACAGCCCACTAAAAATGATTCTTCAGAGACAGAGTCAGTGCTGAGACATGGTAGGACTTTGGACCTTGACCAGTACACACAAGTCTGTAAACTACCACATTGCAGAGCTCAGTACCCAAAGGTCACAATCCAGGCTAGCCTCATGACAATCTGGCTGCTTACTGTGATTAACCATTCTAGTATTTTTGTAAATCAGGTCCAAAGTTCAGTGATCCACGGCACCTAACCATGGTTCTGCTTTTTAACCACTTGCCCTCCTGAGGATTTACCAACCCCCCTCCTGACCAATCCATTTTTTGCTGTTCTGCACTATTTCCACTGGTAATTTTTTTTTTTTGTTACACAAAGAGATCTTTTTTTTTGGTGGTATTTGATCACCTCTAACGGTTTTTATTTTTTGCACTAAAAAAAAAAAAAACAATATTTTTCATTTTTGGTTATAAAATATATCCAATAAACTCAGTTAGTCATAAATTTAGCCTAAAATGTATTCTGCTACATGTCTTTGGATAAAAAAAAAATCTCAGTAAGTGTATATTAATTGGTTTGTGTTAAAAGTTATAGCGTCTACAAACTATGAGAGAGATATATATATATATATATATATATATTGGAAATTTATGTAGCTTTTACTTTCTGACTGCCTATCACATTTCTTGAGGTACTAAAATGCCAGGGCAGTACAACACCCCCCGCTCCCCCCCAAATGAACCCTTTTTGAAAGTAGATACCCCATGGATTTTGCAGAGAGGCATGTTGAGTCCATGGAACATTTTATTTTTTGCCACAATTTTCTTTTTTTTTTTTTTCTTTACACATAGTTGTCACCTTAATTATATATTGCTCATGCATGCCATGGGTATATGTGGAATAACACCTCAAAACACATTCTCCTACTTCTTCCGAGTATGGGGATACCACATGAGGGACTTTTTGGCAGCCTAGCTTCATACAAGCCCCCAAAATCCAATGACCACCTCCAGGCTTTCAAAGGGCATATTTCCTCATATCACTTCCCCACTACCTATCAGTTTCAGAGGCTCTAAAATGCCAGGATAGTACAAACACCCCCCCCCCCCCCATGACCCCTTTGTGGAAAGTAAACACCCCAAAGAATTTTATAAGAGGCATGGTGAGTATTTTACAGATATCATTTTTGTCACAGGGTTTTGAAAAATAAATAAAGAAAAAACATTTTTTGTTTTCTTTCTTCATTTTCCAAAAACATGAGGCAACAAATGAGATCTGCAAAATACTCACCATGCCTCTTAGCAAATACCTTGGAGTGTCTACTTTCCACAAAGGGGTCATGGGGGAGGGGGGTTGCTTCTACTATCCTGGCATTTCAGGGCCAACATTAGAAGCTTATGCCACACATCACCCACTCTTGAAGACTAAGCTTTTTCTGAAACTTTTTGTTCACATGCAAAAACTGTTTTTTTGCTAGAAAATTACTTTGAAGCCCAAAACATATATTTTTTAAAGCAGAGGCCCTAGAGCAGGGGTCCTCAAACATTTTAAACGGGGCCAGTTCACGGTCCCTCAGACCGTTGGAGGGCCGGACTATAGTTTGAAGAAAAAAAAAAAAAAACTATGAACAAATGCGGACACAGTACAGGAGATGACCAGAGACTGCGGACATAGTACAGGAGATGACCAGAGACTGCGGACACAGTACAGATGACCAGAGACTGCGGACACAGTACAGATGACCAGAGACTGCAGGCATACAACGGCGACGGGAATACTGGGCCGGCCGCTCCATAAGACACACAGACATTTCCCCCCAAGTGTGTCTTATGGAGCGAAATAGTGCCCCATCATTGGTGTCAGTGGGAAGAAACATGCCCCATCATTGGTGTCAGTGGGAGGAATAGTGCCCCATCATTGGTGTCAGTGGCAAGAATCGTGCCCCATCATTGGTGTCAGTGGGAAGAATCGTGCCCCATCATTGGTGTCAGTGGGAGGAATAGTGCTCCATCATTGGTGTCAGTGGGAGGAATAGTGCTCCATCATTGGTGTCAGTGGGGGGGAGGAATAGTGCTCCATTATTGGTGTCAGTGGGGGGAAGGAATAGTGCCCCATCATTAGTGTCAGTGGGGGGAGGAATAGTGCCCCATCATTGGTGTCAGTAGGGGAAGGAACAGTGTTCCATCGTTGGTGTCAGTGGGGGGTGGAATAGTACCCCATCGTTGGTGTCAGTGGGGGGGAGGAATAGTGCCCCATCGTTGGGGTCAGTGGGGGGGAGGAATAGTGCCCCATCATTGGTGTCAGTGGGAGGAATAATGCCCCATCATTAGTATCAGTGACACCAATGATGGTGCACTATTCCTCCCACTGACACTTAACTTGCTGACCCCTGTTCCAGCATGGTGCTGCTGCAGCCAGCATACCTGGTTGCAGCAGCACCATCTGCACGGCACACTTACCTGTCAGATGTCCTTCACTGCGGCCTCTCCCTCACTCGATGCTTGTGGGGCAACTCGGCTCCGCCTCCTCGCAGGTGATTGGCCGCCTGTGTGCCTTTCCTGAGCTACAGTTCTGGCGCCCAATCACCGGTGAGGAGGCGGAGCCGAGCGGCAGTGCGAACATCGAGTGAGGGAGTGGCCGGCGTGAATGAAGGAGCAGCGCTTCCTGGACTGGATTGTCGTGGGACTGGGACCAGAACCAGGTAAGATACAGCAGCCCCCTGCACTTAGTGTGCCTTCCTCGCGGCAAATACGCCCCTGCCGGCGGGCCAGATAAATGGCCTTGGCGGGCCGCATGTGGCCCGTGGGCCGTAGTTTGAGGACCCCTGCCCTAGAGAATAAAATGGTGGGCGTTTAAATTTTTACACGCCACACAGTATTTGTGCAGTGATTTTTCAAACGCAAATGTTTTGGGAAAAATACACTTTTTAGAATTTTAATTAACAAAAACACATTATATTGCCCAATTGTTTGATACACTGAGTAAATAGATACCAAGCATGATATGCTTTAAAATTGCGCGTGCCCCTGCAATGGCAACAAAGTACATAATTTTTTTACATACATTTATTATCAATAGGCGACGCTTTAAAAGCCTTTACAGGTCACCAATCTATATTTACAGAGAAGGTCTAGTGCTAGAATTACTGCCCTCAATCTGACGTTCGCAGGGACACTTCATATGCATAGTGCAACCACTATTTACATAACGGCACAGGGTCAACGCTTGCGCACGCGGGGGGGGCAAGTGTTTTTTTTTTTTTTTAGTTATTTTTATTTTTTTTTACATTTTTACACTGTCCCTTTCATTTTTTTTTTAATATCACTTTTAATGCTATCACAGGGAATGCAAATATCCCCTAAAACTTCAATGGGCATTGTCATTTATTCTTTTTTGAGAAATCTGGGGTCTATTAGACTCTAGATATCTCTCCTCTTCCCTTACATTATCTAATCTCACCAAGATCGGTGTGATCAGATGCTTTCCCAATTTACAAATGGTACTTTTTACATCCTGCAAAACTGAAGTGATGAAATGCTTGTAGCTTCCAATTTCTTAAACTATAAAGATGATTGGAGCCATTCTGGTCTCTGACCAGCTCTATGGTCAGCCAGCGGAACTGCCGGCTGCATTCTCGGATTCCCCTGAGGGACAGGAGAGCCCAAGAAAACTGTGGAAGGCAGCACCAGCTGAAAAAAACAATACCAGGATGATGCCTGTAGCTGCAGGCATCATCCCGGTCTAACCACTCAAAGTCCAGCGCACTACCAGTACATTGCTAGTCCATGTTGGGCATATATGTAACAGCAGAGAACACAGGCATAATAGGTTTCCATGCAAATTGTCTGGCAAGAGCTGAATTTGGGTGGACGGCCATACATTGTTTTGCGTATAAATTGCCTTGGGACACAATCAATTGACACAAATCTTCCAAGAAAAACAGCAGAGGGGCTAAACTCTACTGCTGGCAGCGAACAGGGGCGATCCTAACTCTGTGATTTTGTGGACACTATACAAAGGATGCACTAGTATAGTTCTGTTCATTGTCAATATATTGATCCGTACAAGCACTAAACTAGTAATGGCGGTGATCAGCGACCTATAGCGTGAGTGTGATAGTGTGCGGGCTAGCTGACCCTGGCTGGGATGAACGCTTGATCAGGGTTTTTTTTTTTTTCTTTACACTTTGCTTATTATCTTTATTTCTCCTGCAATACAAAGCTTGCTGTCAGAACCAAACTCATTCATGAACTGTCATGAATGAGTTAAGTTTTTTGTCAGCTCAGGATAGTGATCTGTGATTGGCTGGAGCTGGTAACATGGTACAAGGTGCTGTGATTGGCCCCATGTGACAACTGTGGTCCAATCACAGCTCACTAGGAAGAGAAGCAGAGCTGTTATGAATGACATTGATTCATAACAGCTTTGCTTACATAGCGATCACATGATCACCAGGATCTTCATAGTGCTGTGTCAGCTGGACACAGCAGTCGAGGGGGCACACTGCGCACCCCCTTGTGTTAGTA